>NC_081408.1:370794388-371016888 GCF_030272615.1 Cryptomeria japonica | reverse complement strand
TGATACTTTCTGCTGAGCTTTCTATAAATGAAAGGTTATCTGACACTCCACAGACTGCAAGTAATATGTGGCTTGCACGCAAAATATTTTGAGTAAAGAATGTAGGTTAAATTCTGCCATAAAACTCATCTACCTCTATTACCCTCAGCTGGACTCAGGCAAGATAGAAGTCCCATTTACCCCCTTTTGTTATTGTATCCTGGATATCATCCATTTTCAGGGATAGCATCTAGGTACATAAGCAAAAGGTGGTAAATAGGTGATTCATAAATATGGATGATCACTTCTCGAAATGGAAATTAGCTAGAAACTCTGTTTATGAATATGTCATATTGAAGTCTTTATAATTTTAGATATATGAGGTTAAGAATTTAGAAACATCAGAGAAGGATGTCAAATCACGTTGTTTAAATTTTCTGTTTACATTTCCCAGTTTAAGTTTTGGGATGATAGGTCCAATAGGACAATCGGCTAAGGAAGTATTTTAGCTTGGAAGATAAAATTCTTATCTGAAATAGAATACTACATGTGACTAACAATTTGGGAAAGTGTTTTGAAAACTAACCATGCAGGAGGTGCAGGGCCATCTTGAACAAATGACAGGATGAAAGCTGCTAAAATGACTAAAGACTACATGTAATCAAGGCTCAAACTCTTAAACAAAGCACATGGAGAACAGTGACAATTGAAAAATAGTAATATGGGCCTGTAAGGGAAAGAAAATAGCTTCCCACTTGCTCACCCTAGCCCAGGGTGTTATTGTATTATTTTGAATCTATGCTTATTGTAATTAGATGTAGAAACTATCTAGACTAAGGTCCCGGGGAAGGCCGAAGGTTTTCTCGCCTCCACTCTTTCCTATCGGCGCCCACACGAGTGGAGTGATGTAAAAAAATAATTTTGATTAATAAATTTTTTTGGCTACGGCCTCTTACCGATAAAAAAAATATATAATTTTAGTATTTAATTATTTTGTTTTTGTATTGTGTGTGGGGAGTTATGAATAATTAATATTTTGGTTAAAGGAGAAAATAATACTCTCGCATGCATTGGGAGTTACTTCTAGAGGAATTATTTGATTCAACTTTTTGAAGGGAAATGGGGAGAAGCTCTTCTCGTGAAGAAAATTTGGAAAGCCCTGTGCATGGAAACAAAAAAAAAAACCTTCTAGTTTTGGGAAAACAATGAGATTGTTATTGAAATTTGCTAAGAAATAGAGAAAGGGGGATTTAAAATTTCTAGTTGATGCTTATGGCTTGTGTATCTGGCTCTTCGGGTGTGGCGGTCGGGAATCATCTAGAGGATCATTGCTTCTGCTTTTACACACTTCTTCCTAGGCAGCGTTTTTGAGGTAGGGATTTCAGATCCACACCTTGCATGTAAAAATGTTTTCTTATTTCAATAAAGGAAATTGTCTGTGATTGATTTTAAAAGAGAAATTTTTATGTGAATGGGGGAAATTCAGGTTATTGCAATCTAGTTATGAATCTGGGATAAAGTATTGTAGATTATGATCTCTGAATGTGGGCTTTTGGGTTACTAAGATTTATTTGAGAATTGGGTTAAATTTATCATATAAATTGTGAGATCTGAAAACAATTTGGGGGTTTGAATATAAAATTATTATCAATTGTGCATTTTGAATTCTTGTTGTTTTATAAAAATTTAATAATCCTTTATGTAAAATTTCTCTTTGAAATTCTTGTATGTAATGTTTTATTTTTTTTATATATAAATTCTTACACTAATATATATATATATATATAGAATCGTATTTCTTTGTAAAATCGTATACTGTTTATAACATTTGTTGTAGGAGATCCCATGGTAGTGGGGGTCAACCCACAGCATGGGATGACCCACGACTATGGGCAACTTCCCCACAGCATGGGGAGCTCCCACCCTATGGATGACTCTACCCATGCTATGGGGAGCCGAGCCCATAGGCGTGGGCACCCCACGCTTCTCCCTCTCTTACTGCGACTGCATACACCGTCAGATACTTACAGTCGTGCCCTATCATTTGTGCTTGTGGATAATTACTGTCATAGGTTTATTATTGTTGGTTTTTTTTCTTTTTGTGAATTGAAATATATATATATATATATCTGTGTGTGTGTGTGTGTGTGTGTGTGTGTGTGTGTAGTTTAATTGGGAAATGTAGATGTTTTCATAGTTCAAATCTGATTATGATTCTATATATAAAAAAATGAGCTTTGGGTTCTTTCAGTAAAATTGTTGATGATCTACATGTTGAAAATAAGATTGTGGGTTTGAATTTCAAATTCTTAGATGTTTTGGAACAATAATTACATGTCAATTTATTGAATAAATTATTAGTGTCTTTGTTTTATATGATTAGGAATTTAATGTGTCTTAATATTTTAAAGTTGAGCATAAATTATTAAGGAGTAAAATAAGATATAAAGGTTCTTTTTATAACCTTGGTTTAACAGATTTAATAATGTTTCGATGTATTATTGTTATTGTGGTCTCTTTAGTAATTTGAATTATATTCTTTTATCCTTGTCATGATGAGACCTTGTTTTCGTTATTGGATATTTTCTATCCTTGTGGGGATTATTCGGATGAGTTGCTCTAAGTTATTGGTTTTCCATAGGCTATGGAAGGTAGTTTATGGATTCATTATTGTTCAACCATGCTTCTCTTTTGTGGAATTAAAGTTCAAGCCTCACATGTGTTGAAGCTAGATGTCGTTTCCTAGCCTATTTTGGATACTCCATGTATGTTGTTTTATTCTAGCAAGAGAGTCAAGCCTTGCTATGGTTTTTTTGGTGTTTTTTCTTCTTGTGATTTATGGTTAATTTTTGGTGATATTTGGATTCCTAAGTGTATTCATGGGGGAGTGGCTTTCATTGGGGGTCGGGACCCAAAGTGGTCGCTAGGGTAACTCAATGAAGGTTTGTAATCAAGTGAAAACATAACATAATGAATTGGGGTGGGTAGTTATATCAGATTAAATAAGATTAATTTGTATGCCTCTCTTACTTTTGAATGCTTGTATAGGTTCAAGGTAAGTTGAGAAGGCCTGGAATGGTGTCCACCAATCTTTTCCACTCGAAAGGTTGGTGTGGTCCACTAGAGTTTGTATGGGGTCGAGGGTTGGGAGAGATCAAGAGGGTAACCCAGGAAGGGGGCTAGGACCTAGTGAAGACCTACCAGGGTTGCTCATGACAACCTAGTGATGACACTCTCCCCATTTGCATACCTAGTGGTTTCTTTGGTTTGATCATCTGTGATTGTTGAGGCCTCTGGAAATTGGATGTTGTCCTTGAGAATTTCTTTGATCTTGTCTTGTGGACTTTGTTAATATTGTAGCCTTGTGAGCTTCATGTGTGTCCTTGTATCTTTATGTTTCTTTATTTCATATCTTGGGTCTGACTGATACCTCCTAGCATGGGGGATGGACCTGATGGTACCACATGGTTGGGTGGAGTTCTATTCGCACCCATTGGGTTTTGTTTCAACTTGCATCCTGATCAAAATAGTTCATGAGAAGACTAAAGATCTATGTTGTGTTCCAGATTTTATACTCATATCATTATTGTACTCATGGAGATTGTATCCTGTTGGATACCTTGTAATATAAACAATGATCATTTGTAAATTCTATTGGCAATGTATAATGTACCATGTACCTTGTAATGGATAGTGTAATATTATTTGTAAAAGTTTTCATTTATTCTTATATGTTGGTTGTGTTATTTTGAGTATCTTGTTGTGGAGCCCTGAGGACTCTAGTATGATATTATATGTTCATTTTATCTTTATCTTGTATCATCATGATACTCATTGCATAGTACTGTTTAATTCTTTTAAGAACAAAAAAATATTCGCATTTTTGTCGTTTATTATGTTTTGTCCTCTAGGCCTCATAGCGGGGGTGTTATAAGGTAGCCCAATACATTGGTGAATTGGGTGGAAAACTTATTGTCCACATGCTAACTGATACAACTACACCTCAAGAAACATCCTTGGTCGTGCACACTACTTTATTTAAGGAACCATTAACTAAAAAGTTACATAATAGCTATGACAAATTGCAAGGAGAACATGCCAAGTTACTACATGAATTCAACAAGATCAAATACATGATAACTTAGCCTAAGATCATAATAGAGGAACCTACAAAATCACCATTTTCTCTATTTAGTATGTGAAAGAAAGATATAGATACTCGTATTCTTAGAATTAAGGGGTTAAAAGAATAGATGGATAATGCTAAGGCTAAAGGAGGAACATAAGTTTTTGATTTGGCTCAAATTCTTTTTGACCATAGAGTGCGATTCATATTACATAAGATTGATGTTGGATGAGGATGTTTAAATAGCTTGAAAAAAACTAAGGAGCGACAATGGAAGCAATATATTGACTCTAGGCAATATCTTTAATGTGTCGATATCCATAGTTTTGATCAAGAATATAATCCTAGGAAATGCCAAGTACAATCTTAATTCTCTTTTAGATAATGTAAGTACACATGAGGTAATGGGATTAGTGAATGGTGTCTTTGCATTTCAAAGTAATCTAGACATAACACTCTATGAGAAGATTGAGGATTAAAGGGAACTAGAGAAATTCCAATTATCTATGTTATATGACAATGGTGGCATAAAATCATTAGAGAATTGGAAAGTGGAATTCCAAGGAATACCCCCTATGGTTGTCATTACAACAATTCAAGGGAACAAAGTTGACCCAATTTTATGTAATGCAAAGCTAGATAAGTTACTGAAATTGGATTCTATTTTAGATAGCTTCATAAAGGAAGCTAAATTATTGCTACATACTAGGTATACAACTCATTAGCACAAACTGAAAACTATTCTTGATTTCCAATGGTTGTTTGATGATGTGTTCGCTAGATGGGTCGAAAACCATTCATAAGTCTAATGATTTGACAAGGAGCTTTCCCAAGAAACATTTCAAATATATTTAAAATTATGCCAACATGTCTAGCATGTAGATTCTAGTGTGCATAATTTGATAAATGATTTGAATTTGGTGGAGCTTTTGAAAAAGATTAATAAAAAAAATTTAATTAACCTTGAAAAAGGTTGGTGGAGCATCTTTTAGCTATAAAAGACACATGAGATTTGCAAATGACATCATATTCAATTGTGTGTAATTTTAATTTGTTAGTTGGTGAGAAGTTTTGGAGATAGTTAAGGATAATGGTCAAATATGTTTGGGAGCTTACCCTTTTTCATGATCTAGAATAAACAAATTTTATAAGATTAGAGATGTAAGGTTCAAAATATTTAATTTAACTCAAAGGATGGATAGAATTGGAATGAGAATGATTAGCTATGGACAACATCTGGTAAATTGTCCAGCAACCCTATTCCAATACTTGTAGTGGATGAGGGGAATTATCTAGAAAATGACTAACCATTTTTTCATACACTTAATGGTGATTATTTGCCTCTAGGTAGAAGATCACTAGTGTATCTCTACTAGGCTCCCACTACTCATGGAGAATCCTTAGCTACCTTGGCATACGCATATGACATAAAGACTGTTGTTCTACAATGTAGATTAGAAGGTGAATGGTTACTCTACAAAAGCTACTATTCTCTAGTTGGAACTCTCTGCTCTTGCACTCTCATTCTATACTTCCATGTCATTATTTATTGTAGTTCCAACTAGTAATCGATGATTTTCACCTTCATTTGGATCATCATGTCACCTCATGTGCACACTCTCCACCTTGAGTCTAATTTATCTCTAACTAATTCTATGCAAACAACTTGCAACACTGCAATTTTCTCATGATGACTTCACATGTTCTCCTCCAAGTATTATTTTGGTCAAATAGTCTTATGATGTTTTGTTGATAAGTGTCACCCATCCAATGGGCTCTCATTGTAATATTTTTTATATTCATTTATTTGTAAGGAGGTTTAAAACACAGGGGGAGGACATATGCATTGTAATCACACTTGTTTAAAGAAATATAGAGCATATTACATGTTGAACTACTCATTTTGTATCTTAATACTTATCTTTTTGTTTTAATTCTATGAATATATACTTGATATATCCATTATATTCTTTCATTTCTTTTAGAATGATAGCAAATTTTTAATATCATCTTTATGCTCAATTACAATATGAAATTATCAGTCTATGTTTGTAATGCCCCGCTAGAAACCCTAGAGGAAAACAACACATCTAGGCAACTAAAGGGTGAAATATATATATTTTTTAAAAATCTAAGTGCATTAATTATAACAATTGCATGTTTAATAACACAGCGGAAGTCTAACGCATGATTTCCTAAGGGTTACCAATGAAGATTAATTCACAGATTATATTAAAACCATGGTTAATCCAATTGTCCATCTAATTAGGAAAATTAAATGCTTAAATTAAAAAACATACTCATACATCTAATTTCCATAATGAAAGAATCAAAGTGTTCCAACGCATTTATTTTTCCATAGATCATTTATACAAAAGATTAAAGCAACTGAATTAACATACATTCCATTGATATAATATTGCAATATCCATAATTACATGACTTCCAAAAATACCATGGAATACAAAAGTTGCAATGCCAAGGCTACATAAATGTTGATATAGTGACCACAAGGTCTCAACTGAATATTGATCATGAACATGAGCTGGTACATGAACCACGAACCAAGAAACACCAGCGAAGCCTTTCCTCGCATGAAAGTATGAACACATATATCCAATGGGAAGTGGCACTACCACCCGACCATGTGATCCCAAAGTGGAACCACCCCACCATGTTGGGAGATAGCGGAAGACCCTCAAGCAAGCAAAATAAGACAAGTACAACAATATAACATGACTCCACAAAACCCATGTGACTCAACTCACAAACACTAGTGATCCTAAGGAGAGAATGTCATCACATGGCTTAAGGTGGTCACCCTAGGTAGGCCTCCATAGGTCCCGACCCCCATCCTGGGTTATCCTGGTAACCTCTCCCGAACCCCTGGCTCCATCTAAGCATCATGTAGACCCTACCAATCCCTTCGTGAAGACAAGGTGGTAGGTTTGCCATTCTAGGCCTTCTCACCACATCCTGAGCCTATACAAGCATTCAACCATGTGTGAGGCACATTACCTTAATTTAATATTTTAGCTACCTACCCCGTAATCAATTATTAGGTTATCACTTCTTAACTGACTTTCGAGGGGTTATCCTGCCATCCTCTTTCAAACTAAAAATCATTTCAATTTATTTTCTAATTTTCCAAAAAGGCAAGTAAAAATGCATTATTCTAAAAACAACACTTTCCCTTTTCTTTTATTCTTTTCTCATGCCCAATTAAATAACTTTCTAAAAACAATATTTAGGAAAGTAATTTAACTTATTTTATTTATTTCCAATTTATTTTAAAAAAATCTAGAGTACAATAAATACATTTAATTTTATTTATTTACCCCTAATGTTTAAATAAAATTATATTTCTAAAATCATGAAATTTGCAAACTAAGAAAGGAAGGAAATTTTATTTTTAAAATCTAGAGAATAATAAATGCAACTAATTTATTTTCTACTAAATTTAAATAAAATTATATTTCTAATGTAATGCAATTTGCAACTAAATTTAATCACTTCCCTTAATTAATTAAATTCATAATCACTAAAGCATTATAATTCATAATTTAAATATGCTAACTATAAAGTGATGTCATAACTCAATTAATTAATTCAACCTACTAGGGCACACAAACTGAGAAGACCTAAACAAAGATTCTGAAAAAGTCAAACAAACTGACTCGACGACTGAACAAAACCAAAAGGGACGGCTGACTGACAACACTCACAAGAGTGTAACTAAGGTACAATTAGGGTCAACCACTATCTCCTCCACTCGCATCGGACAAGTAAGGCATGCTCAAACCTGTGGAGCCAGGTGGAGACGATACCCCATACCTACCCGGTACTTGTACCTGCAATGACCCGCATCATCGAACCACATATGTATATATACAAATATAGAATACACGACACACATACCGATGAAGGAGAATCGCGACGTTCTCTATCTCACCGGAGTGAGTGAAGGAAAATCGTCCCCTTGCATCCAATACACTCGTAGACACACAACATATAATTACACATTGCATAGATAAAGTAAATTGTCTGTACATACTATTAATCCGTAAAATACCACAAATCACAAGTACTGAAATACTGTAAATAAATTATGCATCTCATATCCAGATAAAGCATGAAATAATGTCATATAAGTTTGAATAACACATAATGGTAATATCTCCACTAAAAGTAACAGTAATAAAATATGAGTCTAATAAGTTCAACCGATGAGGGGTACTACATTCTCCCCCCCAAAACTAGGCTTACTCCTGGAAGCCTAAAACAAATAAGAATAAAGCTCTCTCATCTTCGCTGCATCCTCCCAAGTCGCTGATGTCTCATCATTTGGGTCCCATAGGACCCTTACCTGGTCGATGGTACAACCCCTGAGGGTCAAATCCCAACACTGAAGAATGTGCATGGGCTCCATGGAAAGTTGCTCGTCCTCGACCTGCAAAGAGTTCCAATCAAGAACATGTGTCACATCAAGATGATAAGGTCGAAGAAATGAAATATGAAAGACATTGTGGATGCGGGATAGACTCGGTGGCAAGGCAAGATGGTAGGCAATAGGTCCTATCCTCTCCAGTGTAATGCCTCAGCCAGAAACCCTAAAGGAAAAACATCACAATCTATGCAACTAAGGGTGAAATAATTTTTTCTTTAAAAAGAACAAGTGCTTGAATTAAACCATTGCACATCTAATAACACAACGGAAGTCTAACTTCTAAATTTCCTAAGGGTCACCAACGAAGATTACTTCGTAAATTATATTAACACCACAGAAAAACCTATTGTTCAGCTTCATAGGAAAATTAAATGTTTAAGATAAAAATTCCCCAATGAAAGAATTCAAAGTACTCCAAAGCAATCATTTAATATATACAAAATAATTAAGTAATTGAAATAACATGCATTCCAATAATTTCTTTTTTTACAATATCCATAAAGACATGTTTACAAAAATACCATAAATTACAACGTTACAAAGAAATCAAGGTTACATAAAGGTTTGATATAATGACCTCAAGGTTTCAACTGAACAATGATCATGAACATGAGCTGGTACATGAACCATGAACCAAGAACACCAGCGAAGCCCTTCCTCACATGAAAATACATTCCAGAACATCCAATGGGAAGTGGCACTACCACCCGACCATGTGATCCCAAAATGGAACCACCCCACCGTGCTAGGAGATAGTAGAAAACCCTCAAGCAAGAAAAATAAGGCAAGTACGAAAGAAATACATGACTCTACAAACATTCATGTGACTCAACTCACAAACACTAGTGACTCTAAGGAGAGAGTGTCATCGCATAGCTTAAGATGGATACCATGGTACAGCCTCCTAGGTCTCGGCTCTCTGTCCTGGTAACTTCTCCTGGCTTCGGGCTCCAATTAAGTCTCATGCGGACCCTACCAATCCTTCCATGAAGACAAGGTGGTAAGTTTGCCATTCCAGGCCTTCTCGTAACATTATGAGCCCTGTACAAGCACTACACCTACAAACGAGACACATTATCTTAATTAATGTTTATCTCACCCATCCCAAATCAATTATTAGGTTATCACTTTTTATCCGACTTTCGACGGGTTATCATGTCATCCACTTCGGGCATGGCCCCTGCTCGAAAGCCACTCTCTCATAGGGCACTACAGGAAAAGTCTCTCTCTAAGAGAACTCTATGGTGAAATAGACAACCATACCTAATCCTAACAAACCACAGGTGAAGGATACACGATTTACTAACCAAAGGTTGACCATTTGGACAAAACACACAATGGCTCACATCCATAAAGTTATACATCGACACCTGACCAAGGAAACATAATAACATAGGACACAATGATAATGCAACAAGAATTGAAATTTGAACTTGACAGAAAACACCATTTACACATGATCCTAACACAGGCAATCTTTCCTTAAAACACTCAAATGCATAAACAACTTGCAAATAAAGACTTCCAGAAAATAAGAATTACAACTATATTAATACACTATTTAATAAGTCATAAACCTAATGTTTCAACAGTAAGCCATTACTCCCCAAACTCTCCTAGAGAAGCGACTAATAAATCTTAATACCTAGGTTCTGAATGCAAGCATAAATTTCTTTCATATAATAAAAAATGTGCAATATGTTCTTAAATTGCAATATTCTAATCATTTAAACAAAATTCCACTACTATAGCTAATAACTTAATTACATCAAAAACCCTATGATTTTTCATTTAACTATCCCAAACAACTAATGATACCTTTCCATAACCATAATATAAGCAAGATCATAATCATAACTTATAACAAAAAACTTCCGTAAATAATAATAAGCCAACACTAAAGAAAGTTTCTGACCTCTTGTAATCTTGTCCGGTTTGCAAGACCTCCATGCCCTTCCACCAATTAGTAGCGCTCCTTGCTTGCGAACCTATATTCAATATACTCCCAACTCTATCTCAAATCTAACTCCCTTTGATACTACCAAAGTATTCTCTCTAACTCTCTATCCTATTCTATCTTTCTCCTCTATTCTATTCTTTCCTCTTGAGTCTTCCGTCCTTCCTTGGATGCAAAATGAATTCTCTAATCCTTCGTTGCATCTCACCTCCCCTTCTCTTCCAACTCAATGGTCTATATATAGGGTTGTCATCTACCCTCTTTCCTACTTTCGGGCTATCTCTACTAGAGGTGGATTGATTCTAAGTGACACCACTCAAGATCTAATTGCATCATAACAGTACTAATCATATATGAACACCTATGTGTTCACCATGTAAAGTTATTCACTATCCATTTCATGACACCACACCACTAATGTGATTAAGTCCATATTTATAGATTATCCATGTGGCTTTTAACTCCAAGACTAAGTTGACTTTACTAAAAATAACTTCCTAAAAACATGCAAGGTTAACTTAAACTACTTCTTACTATGCATGTTGATAAATATGTTGGTGAGTATACATGGGTTGGTAAACCACATTATTTTCCAAGTTACTCCCTACATTACTTCCTACCCCTACATTAACTCCTTCCACCACATACCTTAATGAGCAAGGTTGCATGTTAATCGGTGCCTCCACCGTATTTGCATGTTAACGTGGGCTATGTAAAACAAAAAGGGAGGAGGGTGGTCGGTGGTAATACCGACCCCTCCCTTTTATTAAGGGGGTGGTCGATATTACTATTGGCCACCCTAGTTATTTGATTTAAAACTCTTTAAACTTAACCCGCCACCTTGCTATTATTATTATATTATATATATTTTTTAATTTATTTTAATTTCCATTTTTTTATTATATATTTTTAATATATAGTTAATGACCCTTTCTCTAATATATATTTTAAAACATTAATCATTATTTAACAAATTAAATATATATTTTGGTTTTTCATTAAAGTAATATTTATCATTTTTTTTTTAAATATGTTTTTATATATCATAATTACATATTTATATATTTGTATATGATCAATTCAAACAAGTATAAGGTCGATTCATATACATATATATAATATGTATATATATATTTATTCTCAAATGATTACGTAGACATATACAAAATTCTTGAAGTAATCATATTTCACGATAATTGTTTATATATATATACGATCAATTTCAGAGTTATTTAACTACCAAATATATTTAACTTGCATCAATATAACAAAATGATTAATTAAAAATCAATCATTCTATACATATATGGTACATTATATTGTAAACTCTAATTTATTCAACTTCCAAATAATCCTATTAAGATAATCAACATAATTGAACATGACTCCTAATTATATATATATATGTTCGAGTCTGAATCTACATATAAAATACGTATAACCAAACATCGAACATAGTTTCGATAATTCACCTACTTCTACATGAAGGACGTTAAATCCTAGCATCACTATTTAATTCACATTATCAACAATTTTTCACCCTTCATAGACAAATAAAACATAACATGCAATAATTAGAATCATTAAACACACAAACTGAGTAAAACTCAAACAAAAACTCATAAAAGATCAAACAACAAAATACGAAGGCCGAACAAACTGACCGGACGACCAACTGACGACACTCACATGAGTGTAACTAAATAAAATAGGGTCAACTACTATCTCCTCCACTTCCATCTGAAAATATAAGGCACGCTCAAACCTGTGAAGCCAGGTGGAGACGATACCCCGTACCTACCTGGTACTTGCACTTGCAATATCCTGCATCACCGAACCACACATGCATACATACCATATTAAAAACACAACAAACACACCGATGAAGGAGAATCGCGATGTTCCTTGTCTCATCGGAGTGAGTGAAGGAAAATCGTCTCCTTGCATCCAATACACTCGTAGACACACAACGTACATTGCATAGATAAAGTAAAGTGTCGGTACATAGCAATAATCCATACAATACCATAAATCACAAGTACTGAACTACTGCAAATAAATTATGCATTCCATATCCAGATAAAGCATGAAATAATGTCATATAAGTCTGAATAATAAAACATGGTAATGTATCCATTGAAAACAACCAAAATAAAATATGAGTTCAATGAGTTCAAACAAATAGGGGCACTACATCCAGGATCTCAAAAGGGCCAACAAATTGAGGTGCCAACTTAGGACCCTTTCCATAATGGATCAGACTCTTCCACGGACGCATTCTCAAGAACACACAGTCGCCAATAGAAAACTAACGATCTACCCTATGGGCATTTGCATACTTCTTTTGCCTATCCTATGCAGTGACCAAATGCTCACGAATCCGCTCAACCTGTTGTTCCATCTCTTGAAGAATATCCGGTCCTATAAGCACCCTGTTCTCTAGTCAATCCTAACTCAAAGGAGTACGGCAAGGATGAACATACAATGCCTTGAAGGGGGACATACCTATGGAGCTATGATATCCATTGTTATAAGAAAACTCCACTAGATAAATATAATCCTCCCAGCGCGACTGTTGGTCCATAACATACATGCAAAGCATGTCCTCGAAAACCTGATTCACTCGCTCGGTCTAACCATCTATCTTTGGGTGATACGCTAAACTAAAATTCAACTGAGTCCCCAAAGCATGCTGAAGTGAGGTCCACAATGTTGAGGTAAAGACAAGATCTCTGTTAGAAATGACCCTCCTTGGAATCCCATGCAATCTCACCACATCTTCCAAGAAGACTTGTGCCACCACTGTTGTTGTATAAGAAGCTTGAATAGAAACAAAGTGAGCAACCTTTGTCAATGTGTCGACAATGACCATGATGGCATCATGACGATGCGAAGAGACATGCAACCCAACAATGAAATCCATGGAAATGATATCCCATTTCCAATCCAGTACCAAATTAGGTTGTAAAATCCCTGTCAGGTGCTGATGTTATGCCTTCACTCGCTAACACTCTAAACACTTCGACACAAAATCAGCAATGTCGTGTTTCATACCAGCCCAATGGTAAATATGTCTAAGATTTGCGTGCATCTTCTTGACACTTGGATGTGCCAAATAAGGTGCACGATGGGCCTCAGTCATGATCAAAACACGAAGACCCTCTAAAGGAGGTAAATAGATCCGTCCAAGGTGATGAAGAAGTCCATCTACCTCAAGATTATATCTAGAAAATCTAACTTCTAAAGGCCTTCCAGACTCTATCACAACTCTAATATCCTGATACCAAGAATCCTAAGGAAGAACTCCAAGAATTCTCCCTCTCAAGTCTACTCCAAGGGACAATGTTGAAACTTCATGTTGCCTACGACTCAAAGCATCTGCCACCATGTTCTCTTTCCCTTGGATATAACGAACCTCAAAATCATACTCGCAGAGGAATTCCATCCATCTCCGTTGTCAAGCATTCAAGTTCGGCTACGTGAAGATTTACTGCAAACTGCCGTGATCACTATGTAGCTCAAACCGATGCCCTGACAGAAAATGTTGCCATCTAACCAAAGCATGCACTACAACTGCCAACTCCAAATCATGAACTGGATAGTTCAACTCGTGGTTCTTGAGTTTGCGAGACTCATAGGCAACCACACGTCCATCTTGCATAAGCACTGCACCTATACCTTCCAAGGAGGCATTTGTGCATACCATAAAATTTCTAGATGGATTAGGAGCTGCCGCAATCGGAGCACTGACAAGGAGTTCCTTCAAGGTACGAAATACTGACTCACACTGCTCTAACCAAACAAACTTCTTCCCTTTCCTCTGAAGAGAAGTAATCGAGTGTCCTATCCGGGAAAAGCCCTGAACAAAGCGACGGTAATATCCGACAAAACCCATAAAACTCTGAACTTCTGAAACATTGGTCGGCGCTAGCCAATCAACAATGGCTTGGATCTTTGAAGGATCCACAGATACACCCTCTCCCAAAACCACATGACCAAGATGTTCACCTCTGACTAGAAGAAGTCACACTTCACCAAGTTGGCATAAAGTTGATTCTCTCTCAAGCACTGTAACACCTGACGCAAGTGACCCTCATGATCTTCCATAGATCTAGAATAAATCAGTATGTCATCAAAGAACACAAGGACAAAATGATCAAGGTAGGTGCGAAAAACCCCATTCATGAGGCACATGAAAACTGAAGGCGCGTTTGTCAACCCAATTGGCACCACTGTGAACTCAAAGTGACCATAATGAGTACAAAACGTCGTCTTATGAATGTCTGCATTTGAATGCGCAACTAATGGTACCTAGATTTCATATCAATCTTAGAGAACACCTTGGCTCCCTTTACCTGATCGAAAAGATCATCTATACGAGGCGATGGATATTGATTCTGGATGGTTACCTTATTCAGTTGTCGGTAATCAATGCATAACCAAAGAGAACCATCCTTCTTCTTAACGAAGATAACAGGCGCACCCCAAGGGGAAACACTAGGATGAATGAATCCCTTGGCCAAAAATTCATCTATCTGCAACTTCAACTCACTCAATTCCTGAGTAGTCATCCGATATGGAGCTCTCGAAATAGGTTATGCACCATGAACCAATTCAATGCGAAAGTCTATGTCTCATTTTGGAGGCATACCAGGAATATCCAACGGAAACACATCAACATACTCTCAAAGAATAGGGTGACCATCAAGAGTGATTTCTCGACTCTCTTTTTCATCCACATCCTCAAGAGTAACTGCAAAAAGCTGACACCCTCTACGCATGCACCGCTTAAGTTGCATAGCGAAAATCATACATAGAAATATCGGTCTCTGAACTCCAACAATCTCCACTTCCCTGCCAAGGTCATCTAAACACTCCACTGTCTTCTTGTGGTAGTCTACATGAGCACTGTGAGGTGAAAGTCAATCCATCCCCAACACAACTCCATAAGAACCTAAAGGAATGACCCGAAGGTCAACTGAGGTAACTACGATTCCTAGGTGCAACTCACAACTGGGAATAAAGGCATCTACAGAAACACGCACACCTATAGCCAACTCTACTTGCCACCTATCCACCTGCTTAGCAGACGCAAGTCCACACCGCTCCACAATGGATGAAGAAATGAAAGAATCTGAAGCACCAGAATCAAAGAGTATAGAGATAGGAATTCCACACAACACACCTGCTGCCTCAATAATTGTACCCTGATGATCAGCCTGACGATTATCCACCGCTGCAAACACCCTATAGGATCTACTTGCATCTCCCACTATAGGCTCTGATACCAAATGTAATGCCCCGCCAGAAACCCTAAAGGAAAACAACACATCTAGGCAACTAAAGGGTGATTTATTTATTTTTTTAAAGCTCAGTGCATTAATTATAACAATTGTATGTTTAATAACACAACGAAAGTCTAACACATGATTTCCTAAGGGTTAACAACAAAGATTAATTCGCAAATTATATTAACACCATGGTTAATCCAATTGTCCATCTAATTAGGAAAATTAAATGCGTAAATTAAAAAACATACTTATACATCTAATTTCCTTAATGAAAGAATCAAAGTATTCCAATGCATTTATTTTTCCATAGATCATTTATACAAAATATTAAAGCAACTGAATTAACATACATTCCATTGATATAATATTACAATATCCATAATTACATGGCTTCCAAAAATACTACGGAATACAAAAGTTACAATGCCAAGGTTACATAAATGTTGATACAATGACCACAAGGTCTCAATTGAACAATGATCACGAACATGAGCTGGTACATGAACCACGAACCAAGAAACACTAGCAAAGCCTTTCCTCACATGAAGGTATGAACACAGATATCCGATGGGAAGTGGCACTACCACCCGATCATGTGATCCCAAAGTGGAACCACCCCACCGTGCTAGGAGATAGCAGAAGACCCTCAAGCAAGCAAAAGAAGACAAGTACAACAGTATAACATGACTTCGCAAAACCCATGTGACTCAACTCACAAACACTAGTGACCCTAAGGAGAGAGTGTCATCACATGGCTTAAGGTGGTTACCCTAGGTAGGCCTCCATAGGTCCTGGCCCCTATCCTGGGTTATCCTGGTAACCTCTCCCGAACCCCCGGCTCCATCTAAGCATCATGCGGACCCTACCAATCCCTTCATGAAGACAAGGTGGTAGGTTTGCCATTCCAGGCCTTCTCACCACATCCTAAGCCTATACAAGCATTCAACCATGTGCGAGGCACATTATCTTAATTTAATATTTTAGCTACCTACCCCCTAATCAATTATTAGGTTATCACTTCTTAACTGACTTTCGAGGGGTTATCTTGCCATCCTCTTTCAAACTAAAAATCATTTCAATATATTTTTTAATTTTCCAAAAAGGCAAGTAAAAATGCATTATTCTAAAAACAACATTTTCCCTTTTCTTTTATTCTTTTCTCATGCCCAATTAAATAACTTTCTAAAAACAATATTTAAGAAAGTAATTTAACTTATTTTATTTATTTCCAATTTATTTTTAAAAAATCTAGAGTACAATAAATACATTTAATTTTATTTATTTACGCTTAATGTTTAAATAAAATTATATTTCTAAAATCATGAAATTTGCAAACTAATAAAAGAAAGAAATTTTATTTTTAAAATCTAGAGAATAATAAATGCAACTAATTTATTTTCTACTAAATTTAAATAAAATTATATTTCTAATGTAATGCAATTTGCAACTCAATTTAATCACTTCCCTTAATTAATTAAATTCATAATCACTAAAGCATTATAATTCTCTATTTAAATATGCTAACTATAAAGTTACGCCATAACTCAATTAATTAATTCAATCTACTAGGGCACACAAACTGAGAAGACCCAAACAAAGATTCTGAAAAAGTCAAACAAACTGACTCGACGACCGAACAAAACCAAAAGGGACGACCGACTGACGACACTCACAAGAGTGTAACTGAGGTACAATTAGGGTCAACCACTATCCCCTCCACTCCCATCGGACAAGTAAGGCATGCTCAGACCTGTGGAGCCAGGTGGAGACGATACCCCGTACCTACCCGGTACTTGTACTTGCAATGACCTGCATCATCGAACCACATATGCATATATACAAATATAGAATACACGACACGCACACCGATGAAGGAGAAGCTCTTTGGTGACAATTTTATGTCTTTATTTATTAATATTCATACACCACCATTAATTGTGCATTGAAAGTTTCTAGCAACATGTAGAAAGTCACAAATCCTTGTTGTATTTGTATGAGCTTACCATCTCTTGTACACTATGACAAGTTGTTACATCAAGGGGCATCTATAGTTGTATAAAAGTCTTAAAAAACAGAAGTATGTAAAATTGTAACGTGATTTAAAATGACATAAAATAGATATCTAGAGCTAATAGATATCTAGAGCTCCCTTTGTAGTCATATGATTTTCACGGTACATAATGTTATTACGTTTAGGTTGTACTATCAATTGTATACTTAACTCCTTTTGTATCGTCCATTTCTACTACTGTCCATCCACACAACACAAACAGAAACTCTTAAATTATGATTCAATACAAATTAGATTCCTTAGCCATATATTTTTCACCGAGCATTTAAAAAGAAAAGTTTTTTGAAATAAAGTGGAAGTTACAAAAAGATCAAACCCACCTAGAAAAAAAGTGGAAGTTATAAAAAGATCAAATTCGCCTGGTGACTTTGTTGATTCTGCGGCAAGTTGGCAACATAAAGTTAGAAACTCCATAGCTCTGAATTGATGGTCCACATAAAAAAACCTGAAATTTTCGTCTATAGAAAATAATTTCATTTCATTCTGCTTTCTAGTCTCCCAAACTATCGTGTGGTTTAGTTGTTAGTTGAATTGAGGAATAGAATGGAACACTTTTGCTGGGCCAGAAATGGACGAAAGAATGGTAGAAATTGGAATAAAGTGATTTAAACGATGGAAAAGTTTAGTCTTGACCGCACAAAGGGATGTCTCGACATGTGCTGCATGGGCATCATTTTAAGCATTGGTCTTTGAGATTCATAGGTAATTGTAGATGTCTTTTAGTGTAATAATAATTAGCAATCACATTTTGGTGTGCAATGGGTATATTAAAGAGTTGTGAAAGGTCAATCAAGGTAATTTTGGTCTATTTTTTGCATACGTTTGTGCATTAGATTGGGTCAATTGGTAGGGCATTTAGCTAATAGTCTTGTTTGTGCAATAAAAGTCTCATTGGAGAAGTGATAGGTTCAAATGAACTATGCATCCATTACCAACATGATCATGTTAGGTTTGCAATATGGGGAGAGAGGGGGTGGAGAAGGGAAGATAGAGGTAGAGATGAAGATAGAGCGAGAGGGGAAGATGGAGACAAATAGATAGAGGGAGAGAGGTAGAGAGAGGGATAGAGGTAGAGGAAGGGATACAGATAGAGAGATATGTAGATGGTGAGATAAAGTGATAGAGAGATAGAAATATAAGGAGATATAGAGAGAGGAGAGAGAGAGAGACAAAGAGATAGACAAATAGAGAGTAGAGATGGAAAAAACAAATGGAGAGAGAAATAAGGGGAGAGAAAAATACATGATAAAATATGCAACGGGAATTCATGATGGAGGTCATTAAATGCCAAAACTATGACATGTTGGGGGTGTGAATATTGGTGCTAAATTGTATGCAAATTCCAATCATTGTGAATGTAGAACACAAGATTAAACATAAGTTTCATGCTATGTAAGTGTTGTTGGGTAAAGAGAAACAATAATAGTCTTCATGGAAGATAAAACCTCCATAAAATGGTTCATTTTAGATCATTGAGTAGATAGGAAATAATTTTTTGGTTGGGATTGTCCAAATATGTGAAGATATTTTTAGCAATAAATATTGATTAATTAAGCTCATAGTGTTGAATGAATAATAAGAGGATATTATTACTCTTTTCAAATCTAGCACATAAATCTCCAAAAAATCACAATTATAGTAAGAAAAAATCACATTTTATAGGGGAAATAGTATAATTTTTTTCGTTCCTTTCACATTTTTTCTTGATTTATGCTTCTTTGTTTTAAATACAATAGTATCTTCCTAAAAGGTTGGTAATAATAAGAGAGTAGCAACTAATATGATTTCTAAAACACAACCGTCTTATGAATTAATGCATGTCATCTTATAGATTTCCATTGTCTTGACCATAAAAAGAAAGAATGTCTTCTTCTTTTTCTCTCTCTTAGATGACCAAATAACTACACAGATAAACTTATCTTGAAGTGTGATGAGAAAATGACTAAATTGGATTTATGTCTAATAAAGAATTGCATAGAAGATTATAACAAAATAATGATTCAACACATAATTAGAAGTGCCAATCACGCTAAGAACTTGAAAAGTTAGTCCAAAATAGTCTAGGATTGTCATCAAGAAAATGACTTGGGCATGAAGATGGAAAGAGCAACACAAAACAACATTTATGATCTACTTTTGGCTACAACAGTTATGCTAATTTGATGATATAACTCGTTTCATTATGGAGGTATATCTGCCTAGCCCATATGTGATTATAGGTGTTGGTTATTTGATTGGGGTGCCATATTTAGCACTTATTTGCCTTTGATATGTGAGCAAGAAAAAAAAGTTTGTTGTGTTGAGGATTGTAACAAACAATTGATTCAACATACAACTTAGATGACCAAATAATTGCATAGGCACACTTAGCTTGAAGTATGACAAGCAAGAGACCAAAACACATTTGTAAGTCCAACAAAGAAAAAAAAAACTTGTTTACCTTTGATATGTGAACATGACAAACAATTTGTTGGATAGAAGATTGTAAAAGAAAATTGAGAATTGTTTTTTAATAAAATAATTAAATAAACTTATTCAAAAAACTTCTTTTAATTATTTATAATATTTTATATAAATTTAAAATTTGTATTTAAATGTATTATTGTGTGTAAAAATATTTTATAAAAAAAAAATTTAAAAATTCAACAATATGTTCCAAAAAAGTAAATATAGAGAATACAATTTTAGGGTTTTGACTTAATAATAATTATATATTATATTATATTTATATCTAATAATTTATATTTATAAAGTATAACTCATAATTATAAATATAACAATAGTATTTAAAAAAAATGAATTTACATTATATAAAATATAGGATCTAATAATTATATAAATTATATTAGGAGAAGAGCCATTATAACTAGCTTTGTGTAAGGCAAATGAAGGGAGATAAAAATAAAGATAGATATAGGAAGTGATATACATAGAGGTACAGAGGGGATATGTGCCCATATAGAGAGGTGGGAAGATAATGAGAGGGGAGAAATGGTCCAATGGAAGAGAGGGATCTCTCTCTCTCTCTCTCTCTCTCTCTCTCTCTCTCTCTCTCTCTCTCTCTCTCTCTCTCTCTCTCTCTCTCTCTATATATATATATATATATATATATATATATATATATATATAGAGAGAGAGAGAGAGAGAGAGAGAGAGAGAGAGAGAGGTGAAGATAACGAGGGAGAAATAAAGAGTGTACATTTATATGAGGTGAAAAAGACATGAAAGAGATAGAGAGGGAGGGATATATAGAGAGATGGGAAGATAATGGGAGGGGAGAAATGGTCCAATGGAGAGAGGGATCTCTCTCTCTCTCTGAGAGAGAGAGAGAGAGAGAGAGAGAGAGAGAGAGAGAGAGAGAGAGAGAGAGAGAGAGAGAGAGAGAGAGAGAGAGAGAGAGAGAGAGAGAGAGAAATAAGGAGTGTACATTTATATGAGGTGAAAAAGATGTGAAAGAGATAGAGAGGGAGGGATATAAATAGAGGAGAGAGGAAAGTAGAGAGATATAGAAAGGGAGTGATAGGGAGAGAGGGAGATATAGAGAGAAAAAGGAGAAATATAAGATAGATATAAGTTGGGAAAGTTAGAGGGAGTGAGTAAAAGAGCTCAATAAATATATAGAAAGTTAGTTTAAAATTTAGATTATATTATATAAGTAAAAAAAAAATCAAAATATAATTATTCTATAATAATAAATTTCTTAATAAGACAAGTAATTATAAATTAAATTAATTCTAATAACTTAATTATTATTTGTGGTTTCATAAAAAGACATAAATAATAATAAAAAATAAAGCTCTAAATCTAAATAAAAAATTAAAATAGAATAAACTAAATGCAATATCAAAATCAAAACAAGAAATATTTATCTATCAATTACCCAAAATTAATTTCTATTATACATATAATATATCATAATATATAACTATTATTATTTAAAAAATAAATCAACATTAATATATAATAACAATTCTACTTCCAACTTCTGTTCGGGGTTGCTCCCCTATTTTGCTGCTATTTCTTGCCAGATTGGCTGTTGGCCGGCTGTTATAAAACTTTAGGTTTCGGATCCTTGTAAAGCCCGTTTATCCTTATCAAAAACAATTCTACTTCCAACATATCTGAAAGGATTATAAATAATAATTAAACATTAAAATCAAAACAATAAATATTTATCTATTAATCATCCAAATTATTTTTTATTATAAAATATAATATATAATTTTAGTACCATTTTAAAACTAAGTTTACTTTAATATATACTAACAATTCTACATCCAATCTATATAAAACCAAAAACTTATAAATTATAACTAAGCATTGTAATCAAAATAAAAAATAGTTGTTTATCAATTAAGAAATCATTTTTTATTATAAAATACTATAAAATATATAACTCTAATAATATTTTAAAAATAAATTCACATAACATGTGAAGTTTAATATAGGAAGGAAAAAAAAAAGAAAAAAAAGTGACGTGTAAAAACGGTTCACAATGGTAAGGGAAGGCTTATCTATGTTGAAGTTTAATATAGGAAGGAAAAAGAAAAAAGAAAAAAAAGTGACGTGTAAAAACGGTTCACAATGGTAAGGGAAGGCTTATCTATGCAGCAACTATGTGTGGAAATGTGGAAATGGTAAGTTAGTTTGTCAAGAAGGAAAAGCAAAAAAAGGCAAAATTGAGATAGAAACACAAACAAAAAGTACAGTTAAAAAATAGAGGGTTGAGAAGCGTGCAATAATCTTGCATAGATTGAGAAGCATTTCAGTAGTTGATCATTAAAAGAAGGTCGTTGATTTCATATTAGAAACACCTTCAATGTAATTATTCATTGATAATTTAGAAATGAATTTTGTTGGCAAGATGAACAAAAAGAAATGAGCTACATGAAAGGCTAAGCTAAAAATGATAATAATGCACAAAATATGAATCAATGTTTTAGATATCTTAGTGACAAATATATTCTTAAAAGTTTAAAGCAAGGAAATAGTTAAGAATATTTTAATCTAAACTAGCAATTGCACCTTGGTGTGCATTGGATACACCAAATAGGTGTGGAAGGTCAATTAGGAAAAAAATGGTCTTTTTTTTTTTGTGGATAAATTTGTCAAATATATTGAGGTCCATAGGGGGAGAGATAGAGAGGGGGTAAGGAAATAGAGGTAAGGGACATTTAAATAGAGGGATGATAGAGGATAATTAGAGAGATATAGAAACATGGAGCAATATGGAGGGAGATGTAGGGAGAGGTAAGGAGATAGAAATAAGGGAGAGAGATAGAGATGTAGAGGGAGAGGGAGAGATAAATACAAAGAGGAGAAAAGGATAAAGGCATTTATTTAATTAACTCATGTTTTTCATATCATATGACTCTTCAAAAGAAGAAACTACCTTCCTACAATAACAAGTAAAACCAAATATTAAAAATTAAATCTATTAAAAAAGATAAAACGTCAATACGATTTATTGATTTATAATTCAACTTATATATGTAAATAATAATAATATATTGTGTAATATGTAAATAAAAAAATAACATAATATACATTATATTATATTATTTATATTTATAATGTAATATTAAAATATTATAAATATTAATATCTAGTATATTATCGATACATTATATAATATAATAGAATAAAATCTCTACAGAATATATATATTTAAATTAATTATTATTTATATCTTATATATTACAACATTAATATCTAATAATATATTTATTATTAGAATAAATAATAAATAAATAAAAAATTATAAAATTTTAAATATATTTAGAATTGCAATGAAAGAGAAATTTTAAAAAGTGAAAATCATTAAACTGCAGGAAAATTAAAAGGAGAAACAAAATTAAATATGTGAATGTAAGGAAAATATAAATAAATAATGGTGTCCTCACAAATGAAACGTTCTTTTCAAATGGGAAAAAATCGTGAAAAAGGAAAAAGCAACGAGTCTGTAAGTAAATGGACGGAAAGTGATATGAGCAAAAGTAAAATCTAATGTTTATAAATTCTTTGATCATCTTGCATGACTATCCGTTGTTCTACACCATAGATCTGAAAATAGAGCTTGTCCATTTCATATAAAGAAACACCTTCGATGTAATTATCCAAAAACTTATAGGTAATATAATAAAATAATTGAGGCTCATACTAATGAAGCTTTTAAGACTAAGTTTAATGTTAGACAAAATGTCCTTTATAACCAACCATGTCGCCAACCAAGGAGAAGGAACACTCATTGTAGTACATAGGTGATGTTACTCAAGAAAGTGATCATAGATTTGATGGTTACTTTATGATTGATGATGATGAACCAATGGTTGGCCCCAACTTCACAAAGGCCAAGATAGAGATCTTGCTAAGGAGATAGCTAAATTGAAAGTTAATTTGGCTAAAATTTGGGTTGAAGTGGTGAAGGATGATTTAACAAATTAGATTAGAGAACTAAGAAACGTTGATTATCTAGAGAACCAAGAAGTAAACAACTGTACAGGTAGAAAAGGGCACCACAAGGACATAAAAATGTTATGGTGCAAGCCTCTACACAACCATCTTTGGACCTAGAATATTATAGATAGTTAAATTTTGTTGGAATCCCTAGATATCTCAATCCAATCCTAGGAGAGGTTAGACCTATTCTCTCTAACTTCCAAAAAAAAAAAATGTCTTTAAAGAGGGTCACCTAAATCCTTCAATAATTTAATTAGCAACTAAGAAATAGAAGATAAAGATATTCTATTGAAATTTTTCATTCAACAGCTCACTAATATAGCTAGGGAATGGTATAGAAACTTGAGTGTAATTGGAATATAGATTTTTGGGCATAATTTCAGACAAAATTTGGAGAATAATATGTAGATGAGACAAAAGCTAGGTTCATAATTATTGAACTCGCCAATATATAAAAAGTTCAAATGACTCTATGTCTAACTTCAAAATAAAGTTTTCTATATTAATTGTAAGAATCCTAGATTATATTAGATTGAATGAGTGAATATTCTTGGTTTGCAATGCTTTTTATTCCAAGATGAGATACTCATTAAGAGACAAGGAGCTTCAAACATTTAGAGAAGCTTATAAGAATGCTTCAAACATTAAGAGTAATAAGAGGGCCATAGAGAAGATGCATATACCAAATGATATCAAAACATTACCCCATGATCAAGGGTCAAACTAGCAAAGCTTCCATGCCAATGGATAAAATGGATAGGGTAATGCACACAATAAATAAACTTAGATACAAAGTAGCTAAGAATGAGAAGGGAATGTTAAGTCATAAACACAATCAAGGAAGGCATGAGATTGTAAGGTAGGAAAATTTAGGGTTTCACAAGTTAAGCTTTGTACACTTGGAAATGACTTAACTTTCACATACATCATATTAAAAGGAAAGTGAAATCAATAGATCCAACCTCAATTCTATTAGGAAGAGGGTTGAGTAATAATTGGATTCTATTCCTTTTGCTTGAGTTGAAGATGCAATTGACAAGATGTAATTTGAATGCAATATCTAAGGCGAATGGTGGAAAAATGATATAAAATAATAGTAACAGTAAGTTCCAAATGTAATGTGGAGCTTTAAAGTTGGATTTGAGGATATAAAATAGATTAGAACTTAGGATAGAAAATTCGGGTAGAATTGTTGGGACAGGGGGAGTAGGTTGTCTAGCCCTCCAGAATTTAGATGCAACCACAAGAAGTTGTTTTAGAATCAATATATTGTCCAAATGATACTCCAAAAGCCAGGACTGTGATGCCTAGGACCAAGGGGAGCTAGGCATCCTAGTCCCTCTAGAGCACCTTGGTCCTCAAGGGTCTATGAAACTTCACCAAAAGACAATTTTGTTTTTCCTTGTTTCCTTTGCCTAATTTCTCTTTTGTAGCTCTTGAATTCGTCACCTTCACAAAAATAAGGGGAATTGTGTTATGGATAGGGTTTGCCTAAGTCAAATACCAGGTTTGGAATTTGATGAATACTAAGAGGGGGGGTGAATTAGTATACCAAAAAATACTGTAAACAAACTCTTAAATAGTTTAGCAGATAACCGGTACAATAGATTCACTAATAAACCGGTTAAGATAAATGCAAACCAAATAGCAAACAAAGCATTCACCCACAAGAGCACAATCACCATAACACAAGATGTTTGACGTGGAAACCCAAATGGGAAAAACCACGGTGAGCAGAAACTCACAAGTAACTATCTACAGAATAGAAACTAGACTGGTTAAGGTCATACAATGTTCTTCACCAGAACAGATCCCGTTAGGAATCTAGATCTCTGTTAGGAGATAAGTCCTGTTAAAGACTACCTTGTTAGAGGATTTCAGATCCACGATTGTGAACCACCTTGTTAGAGGATTTACAAAGGCTTTTCTGGGCCTACCCGGTTAAGGGTTTAGACTTGTCGAAGATATTAGTAATCAACAAGTGAGTGATCTAGATAATAGCACAGTATGCTTAGTTAGATCCTTGACAACTCATTGTTAATGCATTTCAGCATTACTTCAGTCTTCAATATCTCCACACTTTGTCTCTTCACACAGACCTAATCTTCTCTACTATGATTGCACATAACCTTTACTATTCTATCTTTCATGCTCTCTCTCATACATGCAAACCCTAGACATGATGTCCTTGTAAAGGAAACTGATTTCATGTCAGTCCAATAGGATTAAACTACAAGTTCCTAGGTTCAGTGCATCTAGACACATTTGGTAACATGACACAAAATCACCACCAAAGTGTCGGTGGATGATAACTCATCACACATTATAGAAATACCGGTTGGTAACTCATCACAGAGTAATACCGGTTGGTAACTCATCACAAAGTAAACCGATTAATACAATATACTGATTACCGGTTGTAAAAAATGAAGACTAGTAGATCGCAATGTTCCGATCAAAAGTTAACTACCACTTGGGTCCTTCATATCGCTTGTGATCCTTGAACCGCTTGGGGTCTCCATACCGCTTGAGCTCTTCAGTCAATCTGTGACCGGTAAACATCTTCTGTGAAATACCAATAGTTTAAAGACTATACTTTCAATAATACACAATACCGGTTGGAACAATTACTGATTGAGCATAACTCATACATCAAGAAAGTGTATCCATCATCAAGAAAGTGTGTGTCCATCAATGACAATCAAAACATCATCAAAATGCCAACAATCTCCCCCTTTGGCATTAATGGCAACACTTAGGAAAATTGTGACATCTAAGTGTTTTTACAACAAAAACAAAATGATGCTACAATCAAAATTACTCCCCCTAAGCATATACACTATCCCTTTTGTAGAAATTACAATGTACACTACTCCCCAAAATGGTAACATGAAAGTATACATGAAATGGTAACATTCACCAAAATTTTAATATACACTACTCCCCCTTTGCCAACAATGACAAAGTAATGCAGAATAACCCATGTTTCCTTATATATAAAAATAGAGTAAATGTTCATGACAATAAGGAATGAAACTTATTAAAAACAGATTTAAAGTCCTGCATAAAAATTTTCATGGCCAATGTCCATGACTCAACTAATGAGGTAGCAACCTCACTTTCAGTCTTCATCTGGAATGCCAGTTCTTCCATTGCATCAATGGTACTCATCTCTTGAGTTACCGTGATAGCTTCCAGGTTGAGAAAACATTTTTGAAGAATCTATAGTCTTGGCAATAAGACCAGTTGAATCTCCTACAAATCTTTAGTTCAATTGCTGATCTCTGAGTCCATCTTGGCTGTCTGAAGCTGATAATGATGAACCGTTTGCCCATATGTAGTGAATGAATCAATGGCATCTTGAAATTGCTAATATAAGCCTGTAACTCTGATTGGAGTTGAGCTTTCTGTTTAAGCACATCATCACAAAATAGATGGGGTTGGCAGATTTTACTTAACAGTAATTTACCTTCACCCATAGCAACATTGATATCATTCTGTTGTTTGAGTAGTTGTGATCGGAGCTCATTCATTTTCTTGACTAAGGCAGTGTTGAGTTCCTTTTCATGATTCTTCTTGGCAGTGGCTTTAGCAATATCTTCCAAGCATTGTACCTGGTCCTCCACTACGGTACAGAGAAGTTTAAGCTTGGACAAAGAGGAATCAGTACTAGGAAGGTTGGTACCAGGAATCAGACTGGTAAGGGTGTCAACCGTAGTTTGTATGACATCTTGTTCCTTCTTCCTCCGCAATGCTTCCAGTCTCTCATGTGCAAGTTTGATGCTTTGAAGAAGCTTAGACTCATCTATTGATTGAAGATCAATGGGACTGGTGGTATCAACCTATTTGGTTGGATCACCGGTTGCCTTAGGATTCCCTGCTTGTTTTTTCTTTTCTGCTTCCTTCTCCTCTTCTGCTTTTTTCTTTTCCTCTTCTTTCTTCTTTTTCTCATCTTCTTGTTTTTTCTTCTCCATTTCTTCCTTCTTATTGTCCTCTTCCTTCTTTTTCTTCTCTTATTCCTTCCTCCTTTCTTCTTCCTTCCTCTTCTCCTCTTCTTTCCTTTTCTCCTCTTCTTTCCTCTTCTCTTCTTCTTTCCTCTTCTCCTCTTCTTTTCTTTTCTCTTCTCCTCTTCTTTCCTCTTCTCCTCTTCTTTTCTCTTCTCCTCTTTCTTTCTCTTCTCCTCTTCTTTCCTTTTCTCCTCTTCTTTCCTTTTCTCTTCTTCTTCTTTGTCATGTTTCTCTTTTTCAACTTTTTTTTTATCTTGTTTCTCTTTCTCTTTGTCTGGAGTGAAATCCTCACAATCTAATGCATCCACATCAATAGGATCAATTTGTTCTATCACTCTTTCCCCTTCACTATCAAATGCCTCATCTGGTTGACCTGAGGATAGATCATGTGCTTTATCAACCTGCTTAGCAACTTCAAATACTCGATGCATTCTAACATCAGCTTTAGCATGTACATGTGTGTCCTTTTCCACTTCAAATGTTCTACCTTCTAGTAGTCTAAGTCTTCTCCTCCTCATGAAGAAAATGCCTTTGTGCGTATCCATTATTTCAAATAATTCAAAATTTGAGGCATCAGGAAAGTATCGTGCAAAAATGTTCTCCCTGATCTCCTGTTCTTTCTCAATGGCAACGCGCCATTTGTTATCTAAAGAATTATACAAAGAATATGTTGTAACCGATCTGATTTCTGACGGTGACCGATCATTAACACATAAATATTTGATGACTTCCTACTCTACTTCTTCTTTCTCACTATCAGTAAAATCATCAAAATACTCCTTTAAATCATCAAGTACTTTCCTCTTAATATTCTTAATTGTCCTCTGACAATGTGTCATTGGTTTATAAGAGGAAATATCTATATTTACCAGTGTTGAAGTTGCAGGAACATTACCGGTAGATTTTTCCTTCTTGCTTGATTGTCTTGTCTTCTTTGCTTGGATCTCCGGTTTAGTGTCCTCTAATTCCGGTGAGTTGGTTTTGGTTTTCTGCTTTCTCTCAAATACCTTTGCAGGAATGACCTCAGGTTTTTTCTTAGTTGGTGACCACTTGGTCACTTTCAGACTGGCAGAGGTAATCGGTGCAAATACTGATGGCACTGCTTTGTCCTTTTTCTATTTTGGTTCTTCAATCGGTGTGACCCTCTCCAAGTAGGTACCAGTTCTCTTTTTCTTGGCATCCAGTGGTGAGGCAAGTAGGGTAGAGGCATACCCGATCAATAGGTCATTCACCACTTCATAACCCATCGGTTCAACTACTTCCTTTCTCGGTTCCACCACTTCCATTATGCATTCATCTACCTTGAATTCATTCCTTCACAATATCATCAGATATCCTCATTCTTTGGTTCATTTTCCGCTTGAATTCATTAAAATATTTGTTTAGAACCTCAGGATATCCAGTACCTACTACTTGTAGACTTTCCTTGATTTTCCTGGAAACTCGTATGTCAGCAGACCATTGCACATCACCTACTCCAGGGAAATAACCTTGAAAGTAGAAGAATAAACCGACCAGAAGTTGTCCAAACCTGAACCTTAGAGCATTGTCCTATTTGATGGAATTTAGGTTCAGTAGCAATTGCTTCTATAGACAAGTACATAGGTCAAATGTAGTGTCTTCCTTGATCATTCTGTAAGCGGCATTCACCACAGCAATAGGGACAAAATTCATTCTGCTGGCATAGAATATACGGTAACCTATCACCATGCAAGCATATTTCACCAGATCATCTTTGATGGTGTTGACGGCCATCGCTCGTTGGTCACTCACAGAACCAGTGAGCTTTGTCATTTCAGTTTTGGTGACCTTCCTTGGAGCTAGTACCTCTCCAATGTTGCAAAAATCGGTGACGACATGAATTGCCTCCGGTGTGATGTCATGCATTCGCTCGAGATACATCTTATCACCATGTACTCTGCTGAGGATGATGCAGATATGTTCTTCTGTGAACTCTTCTAGAAAATATACTGCATTGTGCAGTTTCATCTTCTCAAGGACACTATACTCAGGTTTGATCTTCTTGTCATCCCCACAGAACAGACTTATCTAGGAATGAATCACTAGGGATCCTAGGTCTTCCAATTTACAATCAATATACCCTGAAATATCTTCCTCAACAATAACTCTGGCAGGTATTTGTGATAGGGCATTGTATTTCATTTTCCTTTGAAGGAATTCAGTTGAATCTATAGGTGCACTAGAACTAGAGTGTGATGCAGATGCAATGATAAGAAATAAATTTGAGAAATACCTTTACAATCCAAAATTTAGGGTTTACCAATGTCGCCCACAATACACCACTTTGGTTGCTAGATTACCACTTAGTGTTCTTCACTGATAGATTGAAAAGATCGTTGGATTCCTCTACAAGATTTTGAATTCACTTTGAATCGCTAGATGAATCGCTCTTTGTTGCTCTACTCTTGAAAATTCTTCTCTCAAAAATTGATAAGTGATAATGATGATGAAAATCCCTTTTAAACAAACTTTCAGCTACCATAATAAATGCATCACCATTAGGGCACAAAACCTAATTTTGCCTTTTACCGCTTCAAGTCTTCTGTCGATTGACAAGTAACATATACCAGTTAAGGTCTTTACCGATATAAACCGGGGGTTCAAAATATTTCACTGATATGTTCCTCCTAAGCTTTTTTGAAGCTCAGTTTGCTGGTTCAGAGACTTCCACACTAGGTGCAGAAACCGGTTCATCTTGTGACACTTCTTCTGGTTTCTTTTTCCAAGTTTTATTCATTTCCATTTAAATGGTTTCAACATCAATCTTCCCTTCTGGAGTGATCGGTATATCATCCGATAGGTTCTTTCTCAGTCTGCAAGTTCTAGCAGTGTGTCCCAGTTTGTTGCAATGATAGCATACCATTCCAGGTGTTCTCCATGGTCCATTATTCATACTTACATTATTCCTTTTGCATGTTGCAGCAATGTGACCACTACCACGACAGATCAAACAAGTTGCTCTCCAACCAGTTGTCGCTTGATAGCCACCTAACCGATGGTCATAGGTATTGTACCGGTTTGGATTCCGGTTCACAGAGGGTTCCGGGATAACTCCTTGAGTCCTTAGAGGATATCTCCCAGTGTTGTGCAAAACTAACCTACATTCAAATGCTCTATGCCCAAACTTGTTGCATGCATAATAGTTTCCATTGAATCTATTGGATCTAGGCTTATTGTTTAGAAAATAAGGAAAATTGTTGTAGGCCTTGCTTCTACACACATTAGCAGTATGTCCTTCTTTGAGACAATTAAAGCAAACAGGTTTAAATTTTTGCTTACCTTTATCCTTGGATGTTGGTTGCTTCTTTGATGCTTCAGCTTTTGTTCCAGAGATCTCACCTTCCTCATACCTAGAGAAACCAAGTCCAGTGGTATTCTTTACCGGTTTTGCCGATTCCAACTTTTGCTCTAGCTTAGCAGTACTCTAATTGAATTTGGCAAGTATCTCCTTTGACTCAGTAAGCTGCTTGGAAATAGCAACATTGCATTCCATCAAGGTTGCATTCTCAGAAATAGCCATGTTTAGTTCACCTTGCATTTCTTCTTTTTCCACTTTACTCTCTTGGAGATGAATGGTAAGGGTATTGATTTCTTGCTTTAGCTTGAAGATCTCATGATCTTTGTCTTTTACTAGATCTTCAGCTTTCCTTCTGTTCTCAAGCTCTTGACACATTCTGATAGTCAGTCCTTCCAACTCTTTTCTCAGATTGGCTTTAGATTCATTTATTTTTTCAACTTCTTCAACTAGGGCATCCATGTCAGCTTCATCAGAAGAGCTATTTTAAGTGAGTTCCATCAGTTTTTCAGCATGCTCTCTTCTTTTGGCCAAAGAGGCTTTATACTTGACTTTGAGTTCATCATAGGCTCTCTCAGTCTGAGTGAGACGATGAGTAAGTTCCCTCACATTGTATTCCCCCATATCTCCTTCCAAGTGGTTAGACTTATAGAAAGGTTGGCTCTGATACCAATTGATGAATACTAAGAGGGGGAGGTGAATTAGTATACCAAAAAATACTATAAACAAACTCTTAAATAGTTTAGCAGATAACCAGTACAATAGATTCACTAATAAATCGGTTAAGATAAATGCAAACCAAATAAAAAACAAAGCATTCACCCACAAGAGCACAATCACCATAACACAAGATGTTTGACGTGGAAACCCAAATGGGAAAAACCATGGTGAGCAGAAACTCACAAGTAACTATATGCAGAATAGAAACCAGACTAGTTAAGGTTAGACCGGTTAAGGTCATACAATGTTCTTCACTAGAACAAATCCTGTTAGGAGTTTAGATCTCTATTAGGAGATAAGTCTTGTTAAAGACTACCTTGTTAGAGGATTTCAGATCCAAGGTTGTGAACCACCTTGTTAGAGGATTTACAAAGGCTTTTCTAGGCCTTCCTGGTTAAGGGTTTTAGACTTGTCAAAGATATTAGTAATCAACAAGTGAGTGATCTAGATAATAGCACAGTATTCTTATTTAGATCCTTGACAACTCATTTTTAATGCATTTTAGCATCAATTCAGTCTTCAATATCTCCACACTCTATCTCTTCACACAGACCTAATCTTCTCTACTATGATCGCACATAACCTTTACTATTCTATCTTTCATGCTCTCTCTCTCTCATACATGCAAACCCTAGACATGATGTCCTTATAAAGGAAACTGATTTCATGTTGGTCCAATAGGATTAGACTACAAGCCCCTAGGTTCAATGTATCTAGACACATTTGGTAACACCGCACAAAATCACCACCAAAGTGTCGGTGGATGATAACTCATCACACATTATAGAAATATCGGTTGGTAACTCATCACAGAGTAATACCCATTGGTAACTCATCACAGAGTAATATCGGTTAATACAATATACCGATTACCGGTTGTCAAAAATGAAGACTGGTAGATCATAGTGTTCCAATCAAAAGTTAACTACTACTTGGGTCCTTCGTACCGCTTGTGATCCTCGAACCGCTTGGGGTCTCCATACCGCTTGAGCTCTTTAGTCAATCTGTGACCGGTAAACATCTTCTGTGAAATACCGATAGTCTAAAGACTATACTTTCAATAATACACAATACCGGTTGGAAAAATTACCGATTGAGCATAACTCATACATCAAGAAAGTGTATCCATCATCAAGAAAGTGTGTGTCCATCAATGCCAATCAAAACATCATCAAAATACCAACAAAATTAACCCCAATTGAAATAGGCATTGAATAGGAAATCTTTCCTTTTGAGGGTCAAGCTAGATCTAGAATTGAAATGCTTGAACGTATATGATTATACCTTCAATAGGTGATGCAATGCTCTTAGGATAAGTCCTCCATAAGTTGATGCAACAGCAAGATAAATCACCTAAAATTCATCATGAAATCATAACATGAAGATGCCTTTATGTAGTTTGTTGCTCCTTGAATCTGTTAGTGTAGGTTTTTTATTTTTCTTATGTTAGGGAGTATTTATTTTTCCTTCACATATTATTGAAGCTTTCTTAGGTTATTAGGAGTGGTTAATATGAGGACACATGGCAAAATACTTCAGCTACATATGTAACTCTCAACCTCACATGGGTAGTTGAGTTACTCACCCTCTTTTGGCTTGTTGTGTCACCTCTCATAACCACTATTTTGTCATTTCCTAAGTGGGTTATGGGGTAGTTGGTTTTCTCACCCTCTTTCGGCTTTATGTGCCAACTTTCTCAACTCCTTTCCTATTTTCATGTAAGGAGGTTATGCCACATGTTTTGACATTTACCAAGAAGGTAAAACCTCCCACTTTTTATGGGGAATAGGAGTTAATGCACCCCTTGAATGTATATGCTATTATTTTCCTATATAATAAGCATTATACTCTCACCTTCACTAGTTCAGTGATAGCTCGGTGAGAGTTTTCTCAAAATTCTCTTCTTTGTCTCTATTTTTCTCTCATATCAGATTGATCTTCATTTAATTATTTTGATCTTCGATCATCTGTTGCTTGGGGAGTTTCATGTGATCTACGACTGACATCAGATCTTGGCTTAGTTCTCGCTTCTCACATAATCTCTCATGGTATCAGAGTCGTGTTGTCTGGTATAGCTCATTTCTTTTCTGATTTATTTGAGAGATTTGAGACTATTAGATAACTAATATTTTCCTTAAAAACCAAGTATTCTCTTCTCCTACATTCTAGTGTAACTTGGAGAATCAGAACAGTTTAAAGGAAAATAGCTTCTAGATTAACATGGTTTATTATATATATGTGTTCCTTGAGATCTGGGTGAATACAACATTTTGGTAATATTGGAGGCTTCTTTAGCATTTCTAAAGTGTCCAAAAGGATTGAGAAAATCAAAAGTGACTTTTATTTCACCAAAATCAGAGTTTGGAGGACACAAAAAATTAGATTGAAATTTTTTTACTGGAGTTGTTTTCATTTCAGCTTCAGTGTTCTAACTTCCATTTATTTTCAAGAAAAAATATTTTTGGCCTTTCTTTCCAGCATCATAAAACTTTTGGGTTTATGATGGTGTTCTCAGAAAATTATACGTTTTGTAGAAATCGAGTTTGAATAGGGCCTAAGCCATTTTTCTAGCAATCAAATTCAACAACCTTTCTTAAAAGTTGCATAACTTTTGCCTCGGGTGTTAGTGTTTTGCAAATGAACACTTGATGAAAAGCTATAAATGAGTACTTTCCATTATTATAGGTCTCATTGAAATATTCTTCCATTTTTTTATCATATATTGCAGGTTGAATTAGCTAGATTTTTTTTCCTTGAACAGGTCATATCTTTCACCTCACAACTCTGTTTTTTTAAAAATGAATAGTTGTTGGAAAGGTATTGAGATGCATTGAGCAGTTATAAAGCTAATTTTTTAAAATTTTGTATTTGTATTAAAACTTTCTATTTTTGGCCATTGGAGCCTTAAAAGGATTGTAATCTATAAAAATCCTTGTAAATGCACTAATTATAAAGTGCCAAACTTGTAATATTTGGGGGGGGTGAATTCTAAGACTTGTGGAAAGGGGTGGTGTCTCGTTTGTCTTCTTTCTTGCACTTTTCTTGAATCTTTGCAATCTTCTTTTATGCTATCATGGATGCATCTACAGTTCCTCTTTTAACACCATATAATTATTTTGAATGGAAATCTAAGATGATAATATATCTACAAAGACATGGATATCATTGTGTTACTATGGGACTTGAAACTGAACCTCAGGATGATGCGGAAAAGATTAAATGATTTAGTAAATGTGATGAATCTTTTGGTACTCTGTGTATGTTAGTCTCCCCTGACCTTCTTTTTCACATTGAATCTGCCTCTACACCAAATGGAGTGTGGACCACTTTGGAAAATCTCTTTGGTAAGCAAGATGAGCTAAGAGGTCGTCAGTTGGAGAATGAACTCATAGGGTTGAATCCAACCAATTTTGAAAGTATACAAGACTTCTTCACAAAACTCGAGTCTATAAGATTGCAGTTGGAACAGTGTGGAACTAAGAATAATGATAAGCAATTGATCTTGATTATTCTTTCTAAGTTTGGTCCTAACTATTCAATGTTTGTTTCTACATTCTATGCTACAAAATGTACCCTAGGTACCACATTCAAAATGCCTTCTCTAGATGAATTTATTGCAAAAATCACTAGGGAGCAAGACAAATTGGTTCAAATGGGTACAATAAAACCCTCTAAGTCACATGTCTTAGTTGTAAATCAAGGCACAAAATAACAGAAAGGGTCTAGTAAGTAAGATAAGAAACAAAAGAACCAAGGAGAGAAGAAGAAATATCATAAATCTATTACTTCAAAAGAAGATAATCAGACCTCTTCATCAAAAGGTGAACAACTTAAGAAGGAGAAGGTCAAGTGTTCTTATTGTAAGAGGTCTGGTCATCATGAATATAAGTGTTTAAAGAAATAAATTGATCACCTTTCACATCTTCTTGAAAAGAATAATATTAAGGTGCCTGATTCAATCAAATAGAGTTCATCGGAAGGATCTTCTAAGGAAACATATAAGAGTAAGGGGAAAGGAGAGGGTAAGGCCCTAGTTATTTTTTATTCACAACCCAATCCTTGGATAATTTCTCAGGTGCTTTGCACCACACGGCTTCTTCAGAAGATGATTTCACCTCTTTAGAGCTATGTTCTATGCCTTCCATCCTAATGGGTGATAACACTCCTATGGAAGTGCATGGGAGAGGGTTTGTTGATGTGGGCGAAGGAACATTTCAGGATGTCCTTTGTGTTCCATCTTTATCAACTAATCTCTTATTTGTTTATCAGATCACTCACACTAGTTTTGGCAAGCGAGTTGAGTTCACACCAGATATAGTGGTAATCAGTAAAATACATAATGGGTCTACTGTTGCTATAGGAAAAGAAGATCATCATTCTAGATTATATTAGTTTTCTCACTTTGTTCCTGACTCTCCTTTGACATTTTTACTCACTCATGAAAATGAGGTGAATTGTTTGTGGCATCAATGATTTGGCCACTTGAACTACCATTACTTGCAACAACTCAATCAACAGGACATGGTTTCAGGGTTGCCTTCTATTTGATTTTCTGATGGAGTTTGTCGGGGATGTATTCTTGGTAAGCATCATGAGGAGAGGTATGATAAAGGAAAAGTATGGAGAGCTACACAGCTACTGAAGTTGGTACACAGTGACTTGGCAAGACTGTTTCCACAACCATCTTTCAGCAGGGCTAGATATGTCTTGACATTTATTGATGACTTTTCTAGATATGCATGGGTTTACTTTCTCAAATAGAAGTCTAAAGTTTTTGAGAATTTTCTAGATTTCAAAGCTTGTATAGAGAAACAATCTGGGAAGTTCATCAAGATTCTACGTACAGATAATGGGGGTGAATATGCTAATAACCAGTTTGAACAATTTTGTGCTTCAAAAGGTATCAACATGTAGCACACAGTTCCATACAATCCTTGAGAGGAATGGTGTCACAAAATGCAAGAATAGGTCTTTGAAGGAGATTTCCAATTGTATGATTCACTCCAAGTCTTTGGCATCTCAATACTGGGTAGAGGCTATCAACTGTGTGTTTTACATCCATAACCAAGTTCCTCACAAAATTGTGAAGGGGGTAACTCCTTTTCAAGCTTGGACTAGTTGGAAACCTACAGTTAAGCACTTCAGAGTGTTTGGTTCTCTTGCATGGGCCCAAATTCCAGTAGAAAAACACAAGGCTATGGATCCACGAAGAAAGCCTTGTATATTTGTTCGGTATCCAGATGATGTCAAAGGGTATAGACTTCTCCATCCACCTACTCTTGAGTTGTTCATTGAGAGGAGTGTTTGTTTTGAGGAGAGTTCTTCTAGTTCTTCTCATACCACTTCTCCATCCACTATCACATAGGAGACGTTGCATCATGATGACACTTCTTCAGAGGATCTTAATCCTCCTAATCTTTATGAGAAGTCTTCTTCCACTTCAAATGGTGACAGTGATGATGAGGATTCACATTCCTCTCATAGTCATCATTCAGAGGTTGATGATTCTCCCCCATAATTTCCAGCCTCAGTGCCTCTTTGGGCTTGACAAACATTTGAGTCAGTAGGAGATTGGCTTGGTGATCCATCATATACTAGAAGAAAAAGGTCAGGATTTCAGCAAGCTCTGCATCTCTTCATTACTTCATCTTCTAATCCACAGTCTTTTCAAAAAGCTTCAGGTGTTCCCGAGGGGGATGCTGCAATGCAAGAAGAGTTTAATTCCTTGGAAATGATTCACACATGGAATTTAGTTCCTCTTCCTAAGGGAAGGAAACTTGTTTGATGCAAGTGGATCTATCAAACAAAATTTGTAGCAGATGGATTGGTTGATAAGTATAACGTTCACTTGGTGGCAAAAGGTTTTTCCCAAGTTCAAGGGGTTGATTACTCTGAGACTTTTACTCCAATTGCTAAGATGAATTCCATCCATCTTGTCCTTGCTATAGCTACAACCCATTATTGGGAAGTTCATAGATGTGGAGTGCATTTCTTCATGGTGACCTTCAGGAGGAAATCTACATGGAGCAGCCATAGGGGTTTGTGCAAGATCCCTCACTTGTGTGTCAAATTCAAAAGTCTCTCTATGGCCTCAAACAGGGCTCCTCGAGCTTGGTATGCCAAGATGGGGTCATTCCTTCTGACAGTTGGTTTCACTCGATGCCATTCTGATCCAAATGTATGCATTCTGTAGCAGGATGATACTCTCACATTTCCAGTTCTCTATGTTCATGACTTGTTGATTACAGGGAGTCACTCATCCAACATCAAGGCAGTGAAAATTGCTCTACATGATAGATTTCTGATGTCAGACTTGGGTCTTTTACATTACTTCTTGGGGATTGAGATCACTCAGTCTTCTTCAAGTATCTTCCTTGGATAACCCAAGTATGCACTTGATATTCTCTCTAGATTTCGCATGGCTAATTGTAATCTTGCACCTACTCCATTTTTGTCAGGGGTCAAACTTGAGGTTGTGCTCTTCACCCTTAGTTGATGGCACTTTATACTGACAACTTGTTGGAAGTCTCATCTAATTGACTCATACAAGACCTGACATTTCATATGATGTGGGCATGGTCTCTAGATTCATACAGGAGCCACATGAGTTGCATTGGAAAGCAGCTAAGCGGATTCTCTACTACATTCAGGGTACTCACAATTATGGAATTCAATACGCAATGGGCGTGGATATTGATTTGGTGGGATATACAGATTCAGATTCTTAGGATCACAAGTCTACTTCAGGGTATTGCTTCTCACTTGGTTTAGGTCCAATTTGTTGGTCGAGCAAGAAGTAGTCTACAATTGCTCTTTCATCAATAGAGGCTGAGTATCGAGGGGCAGTCAATGCTACCACTGAGGCTATCTGGCTTCAGAACATTCTCACTGAGTTTGGTATTCTAGTAAAAAATCCTACCATCATCTTTTGTGATAATCAAAGTGTTATTCAAATCTCAAGAGATCCAGTTCATCACTAGAGGACGAAACACATTGAGATACATATGCACTACATAAGGGAGCTAATTCAGGAAGGCATCATTGATCTTAAGTATTGTTCTGCATCAGAGCGAACTGTAGACATCTTCACCAAACCCTTCACTGAAATCAAGTTCCTTCATTTGTGATCTTTGCTTGGTATGCGACAGGTGTCTACTTTAGGAGGGGCTTATTAGTCCTTCATTCTTTCTCTCTCTATTTAAGGGGAGGGGAATATTCCTTTTATGGGGGGCTTCTTCTTTTGGGGGGGATATTTATGTACATGGGTACCTAACATGGCCTCATTTGTCGGGACCCATCTTTTCACCCACCTAAGCTATGCTTAAGGGGGGGTGTTAGTGTAGGTTTTTTATTTTTCTTATGTTATGGAGTATTTATTTTTTGTTCACATATTATTTAAGCTTTCTTAGATTATTAAGAGTGGTTAATACGAGGACACGTGGTGAAATACTTTAGCTAGATGTGTAACTCTCTACCTCACATGGGTAGTTGAGTTACACACCCTCTTTTGGCTTGTTGTGCCACCTCTCATAACCACTATTTTGTCATTTCCTAAGTGGATTATGGGGTATTTGGGTTTCTCACCCTCTTTTGGCTTTATGTGCCAACTTTCTCAACTTATTTCATGTCTTCATGTAAGGAGGTTATGCCACCTGTTTTGGAATTTACCAAGAAGGTAAAACCTCCCACTTTTTATGGGGAATAGGAGTTAATGCACCCCTTGGCTGTATATGCTATTATTTTCCCATATAATAAGCATTATACTCTCACCTTCACTAGTTCAGTGATAGCTCGGTGAGAGTCTTCTCAAAATTCTCTTCTTTGTCTCTATTTTTCTCTCATATCAGATTGATCTTCATTCAACTATTTTGATCTTCGACCATCTGTTGCTTGGGGAGTTTCATGTGATCTACAGCTGACATCAGATCCTGGCTCGGTTCTCGCTTCTTGCAAAATCTAACAAAATCATATATGCTCTTGAAGAAGAACAATTTCTCTTCAATTGGATGATAATGTTAGCATGAAATGAGATGTTCTAGATGTTGAAATGAATTGAGGAGGATTCCTTATATAGGGTTTTTTAGAATTAAAATCACCTTTAGGCCAACTTAGATTTAATGTATTTTCACATGGAGCTAGATTTGGATAGGGTAGGATGACCTTATTATCCTCTTTAAATTTAGGGCAAAAAGTGTGGGGACTGAGGGGGTGTGTTCGTCCTAGTCTCAACAACTTTATCCCAAATTTTTAGCTAATGCAAATTCCAACTCGGTGACTCAAACCATGATGTACAGATATGCAGAATATGTTTTGGAAGTTAAAATTAGGGTAGGATTAAGGATAAATCAAGATAATAAGGATAAAGGGCACACCTATATTTAAGGACCCAAATAAGAGTGTGATGATGCAATAAATTGGAATAAGACTCATAATATTGAATTAAATATTAATTAAATATAATAAAGGTCCTATAATGCATAGAGGAATAGGAAATACTAAAATGAGTGCTAGGAGAGTGTGAAATTGGACACACTAAAAAAGGTGTACAATTTATGACACTACAAAGAGAATGCCTCTGGTTGTTTGATTATCCATATATAAGATAACTTGGCACAACTAGAGATCTATTGTACCACACCCAAAAGGACCATTAAATAAAGAGACCCCTAATCCCCTAAAAAGGGATGGTGTCAATAATGTAAAGAAGATCCCTTGGTCTAGATATAATTTCAAATTGCCCATTTTTCCTTGCAATATATTGTGGCATTGGTGCTTACAGGATTTGACAAGGCTTGTATGAATGCAATGAGCCTAATCATGATTTTGAAAGTAAAATCATAAAGAAGTGAACACATTATCTTCCATGTGATACATGGTGATAGCAATGAATATTCCTTTGAGGATGAATGTAGAAAATAAATGGATATTGAAGATAGAAGTCATGTTAATATTTAACATCACTCGGAATATTTCTTTGATAATGAAGTAGAAGACTACTATGCACACGATATGGACTCTAATGCTAGTGAATTTCAATTGCGAAGACCTTTCATGAAGAAATAAGGGATCTAACCACAATAGTTGTAACTCATATCAAGAGTGATTACAACTTGAGAAAAGGATCAAATAGAAGGTAAATTATGTACAAAAAATGTCAAGGGAATTTTTTTAAAAACAATGAAAAAGATCAAAAGTCCCAACCTTTTACCAAAACATTAGATAGATAATATAGAAATGCTACACAAACATCCATCAAGTATAACTAGAATGTTAAAGTCCAAGATCGAAGCAAGGACAAAATAGATGATAAAAATGACTCATTGTATGGAAAATTCCATGTCAATTGAGGAGGAGTGCATTAAACAAGATATGGTAAATGCATACCTCCTTCACATACTTTAACTATTCTAATATATTTTCCATTGCCAAAATATGTCCTATTGGATATGGCACATGTTGTGAGCTAGATAAAATTACTTGTACTTTGATAGAAATGATGAGGATAAAATAATAGAAGGAAAGGGATCTATCTTTAATTTATAATGCCTCTTCTAACCAAATTGATAATAATAAGGACCATATCCAACATAAAAAGAAATGAAATCATAGGGAAGATCAAGATAGAAAAGAGAATAATATTGAGATACTTGAGGTATATTTAGGGTCCACACTAAGAATATTTCCAACACAATTGGACCATTTTATGTCACATTATCAATAAATAATATGTTGGTACTAAATTATATCGTTGAATATAGAGCATCCATCAACTTCATGCCCTTACAAGTCATGAACCAATTGGTCAAGTTCAAGTTACACAGTATTTTGATAAATTATTTTCTATAGACTTTTGGCAACTCCCAATTATTGGTGTTATGAAGATTGTCATATTTAGGTTGGTTACTTACCCTGAGAAGCAATACCAAATGAATTTGATATTTTTTTCCATACCCACTCAATATGGTATGCTCCTATCAATAAAATGGTAGGAGTTGTTGGAGGAAGCATCTAGATAGATTCCTTTTATGTAATAATTTGGTATAGATTAGTAATGGAAATGAAGATTAGTATTCATAGAATCCTAAGGACCATGAAATAACACTTAAACATATATAGATGATGTAGTTTGATGGGGTAATTATCTAAGGATGGAGAAAGGAATGGAGTGAAACTTATCTCCTCACAAAGAAATTTTTTTAAATTCTCTTTCAAATTACATTTTGCATGTACAAATAATTTTGCAGAATATGAGGCTTTTGTTGCTAGGGTTAAGATTGGTTGTTAACTTGAAGGTAATATGTGATAAGATCTCATTGTTTATCAAATTAGGGGAATATATGATTCAAAAAATAAAGTGCTAAAGCAATAAAAAATGATAACTTAGATAGTATTGAACTATTCGATACCTTTTCAATTGATTGAATATAAAAAGGCAAGAATGTAATGGTTGATTTCATGCCAAATTTTACGATAAGATCAAATGATCTAACACTAGTAGGCATCTCAAAGGTATAAATGTTGACAAGGTCCTCAATCCTATCTACAATATCTATCTTTAGTAGGTGTTTAAAAATGATGATGAAATTTTTTAAAATTTTTAATTTCATTAATGAGTACTGAATCAAGAGATAGATGTAGTGTCGAAAATTGCATACCCCTTTGTATTTCGACCTACATCTTTTGTAACCACTTTGGTGCCCATTCCCCTAGCACCTGAGTAGGCTTACTTCAACCCTTGCATCAACCTTTTCCCTCTTAGGATGCTCAAGACCCCCTTTTAAGCAGTTCCCTCGTGGCGTTAGTATTGTTAGCCATGTGTCTCCCTTGTCTCTTGTTGTTTTCAAACGTGATTCATTTGGACACTAGCGCGTTGCACAGATGTCCGTGCACCGCACATTCATCCTGCAACATCTTAACATTTTAATGTCAGTTCTAAGCACGCCTTTCCACTTGTCACCTGCATATGCTGGTGGAAATGGATCCAAACCTTTCAAATGGATCACCAGCCCTCTTTTCCTTCCTCCTCTCATTTTAAATCCATCTTCTCTCCTCATTCAAGCTCTCTAGCTTCTCCAATCAATTTCTCTTGGCTCTTGGCTCTCTTGGCTATTCAACCTCTCTTGGCTCTTGCTACAACACTCCCAAGCTCTCACGATATCTCTTGCAACTCTCTTGGCTTTTGTCAAGCCTATTCGGTAATATCTATCTATTTATCCTATCTTTGAGCATCTTGGAATTTATCACATCCCTCTTCTATCATTTATTTTATCTTGCATTTATCTTTTATTCTATCAATCTATTTGGGTTGTCCATGGAGGTGGAAACACCAAAACAGGGGTCTGACTGAGGCAAACTCCAAAACATAACCCCCGACATTTTCCTTCTTGCTTGTGTGTAGGTTCTGAATCAGAGAAAGGAGATTATGTTGATGGAGGCTTCAATCATGGACAGGTTGTAAGCTTCCCTCAACTTTCCTTTTCCTTCCTTTAACTATTAACATTCTATCCCTTTTTTTTTCGTAGCACTGCTAATTTAATCATATTAGTGCATTTGTGTCTAATGTACGGTCTTTGTACTCTGTATGTACACGACAACAGCGCAACTCGCTAGTGTCCCAACTCTGTGCATTTGTCCCAAAGACAAAGGCTTCACAATATCATTCAGAGGTCTTCTCTATGTCATGATCATCTAGTTCTATTGTTTGTATCCCCTAGCTCACCTTAGCGCCAGTTTAAGTGAGGTAGCGGTGGATTGATTTATCCTTTGGGATTCATCATCTTGGAGGTGACAAATCCCCTCCTCTACATTTTGGTGAGCCTAACATGAACACTTCTTCTGTAATATTTTTAGAGCATTCTTTATCATTCCTTTTGTCATTCGATGTCCCCCTTAAAAAAAAGGACAATTCTAAATCTTTCCCTTTCTTCCAAAAAAAATTAAAATTGGGGCACTGCCCTGAACCCCATTTAAAGGTTCGTCAGCCTTCCGCTGACAAATTTACACATTCTCTCTTAAGTTTAATTTTATTAATTTCAAAATGCATATGTTATCTTCTTTTATTAGTTCTATTTCTAATTTTATCCAAAGTGCTAATGATATTCCTTTTCATGCTTATGATGGTGACTTAGCTCTACCTATGTCACTTTATGCCTTTGATCCTTCTCATAATAGATCTTCTATTTCAAAGAATATTTTATTACAAGAGGATGAAATCATTTATGCCTTTCTTAATGTTACCCTACCATCTCTTCATTCTAGTGCACTCTCTTCTAGAGATGATGCATTAGTGAATGATGAATCTCGACTCATATTTGATTTTCCAAAGGTCGATGTTGAGCAAATTACTTCATCTAAATATTTTACATATCATAATGAGTCTATGAATGTCATTTATGTCTTTGATGCCCCTAACAAGCCTAAGAGACCAATCATTCATGTGATTGCAGCTATTCCTTCTCTAAACAAGGTAAAATTTGTTCATGGTGTAACTTTTGAAAATGACTCACCAGATATTTTTACAAGATGTGCACAGTCTAAGGCTCTTTCTTATAGAATGGTAGCCCATACTTATAATACTCAAATAAATAAGCAACATCTTGATCATCCACAAACTTCTTTACCACCTTCTCAACCAGATCTTCCTCAAGCACCTAAGACTTTAATTAAGTAATCTAGTGATTACAATCTTATTGAGAAACTTCATGTTACTCCCGCTAAGATCTCACTTTGGGATTTGCTTCAGACTGCTCTGGTTTATGAAGATATGCTACATGAAGCTCTACAAAAGATAGTATTGCTTTCTTCTACTAGGTTGACAGATGTAAATGTTGGCATATGCACACTCCAATGAGACATTGTATGTGATTGAAGGTTTTGTCATTGATGACAACCTTACAATCCTATGGCACCAACGAGGCATTACACCGGCAATGCATTACACCGGCAAGATAGTTCACCGGCATCAACAGATCACACTCTACACCGACACAGAGAAAGGAATCATATCGGCACAGAGGCCGATAGGATTTTTGTTGTATTACATTTTGTTTATTATTGTAAAAGCCTTGTAAGCCGACATGGCAGGTTGTAAAATGACTCTTATATATAAAGAGATCATTGTAGACATTTTGTAAGTAAGTGATGTAAGCGAAAAAGGAAGACATTAGGCAGACCTACTATGCAAAATATAGGTTAAAGGTTTTATGTAAAGAACAGAGCAGAAACCGGTACTTGATCAGGCATTATAGATTCTATTGTAAAGCGGTACAAGATATTGGATTTGTATAATCCACATTGTAAGTCAGTGAGACTTCCCATTGAGCAGTGAACTCTAGGCAGTTGGCCTTCCTGCATGTGCAGGCCCCCTTTTGTAAGTAATATTCTCTTATTGGCCAGTAAGTGGATATTGTTGGTCAAAAATCCCACCGAGGTTTTTCCCACACCGGGTTTCCTTGTTAAATCCTTGTGTTATGGTGTGCTTTTCATGTGGAATTTTTTAATTCTGTTTATTTCATTATTTCTTGCATACCGGTACACTATTATAATATGTTCTACATGTTTTAAATTGAGAAATTCTAATTACCAGTTAGATACTGATTCACCCCCCCACCCCCCCCCCCCCACCCCCCTCTCAGTATCTGTGATTTTCCTAACAATTGGTATCATAGCTTGGTCCTCTATTTTCAGAAGCCTAATAGCTTGAGGAAGATCTTGACACCGATAAAGATGGAAAATCTGATGAAGCAACTTGAAGCAGCTCTCTCAGACTATGATACAGAAAAATTGAAAAATATCAAACTAGAAGATGATCTAAAAGTAGCTCAGGATATCATTCAGGCACTTCAAGAGAATCTTACTATTGCAAGAAATACGAGAAGAGAACTTTGTGAAAAGATGCAAAATGAGAATGATGAAAAGGAATCACTTAATGATATATTAAGTAAGCTAAAACTGGAGAATATAACTACAAAGAATGAGATGCAGGATATGACTATGAGATTTTGTAAAGAGATTGAAGATAGGAAGAAGAATGAAGAAGAATTGACCAGAAGACTAAGTGATGTAGCAAATGAGAACACAAGACTTAGCTATGAAAATGATCTATTAAAGACAGATCTGATGCACACTTAGAATGACTCCAATGAACTGATGAGACAGAAAGAAGTCTTAGAAAGAGAACTAGAAACTGCAAATCAACATAATGAAAAATTCAAGAAAAGCTCAGAGGAACTTGGCACCTTGCTGAAGAATCAAAAACCTAAAGGTGACACTTCTGGAATTGGCTTTGAAGTTGGTGAAAGCTCCGGTACTGCAAACACACAGGATCACAACAAACCGGTAAGGCAACCTAATGCTTATAAATTCAATGGAAAATACTTTAACTGTAATAAGTATGGTCATAGAGCAAATGAATGTAGATCTAGAAATTATCAGAATATCAACACACCCACCGGTGAATGTTCTAAATGCAAAAAAGTTGGTCACAATTCTGAGAATTGCAGAATGAATGTGAGATGTTATGTTTGTGGAAGATTTGGACATTTATCTAATCAATGCAAAACACAAACCGGCATAGGTTATGGGAAAGCTATTCAGAAGAATAATGTAACTTGTTATGCATGTAACAAGATTGGGCATATTGCAAAATTCTATAGATGTAAAGGATCACCGACAGACAACAAAAGTTCTAGCTTGAAAGGTAAAGAAAAAGTTGAAGAGGTTAAGCAAGAATTCTCAAAACAATGGATTAGAAAAGCTGATCTAAATATTGGGAATACTCCTCCACTGGTAGAACCAGACAATGCTTTACCGGTAGGACAGAGTGATGCTCCACCGACAGGAAGTTCTTCATCGAATTGAAGAAAGTTTCCTTGAGGGTTTGGTGATCTAATGACACGTGCTATTATTCCCTCAGTTAGAGATGAGAAGTTGGAAATTACTTCATTATCGGCAGACAATGTTAAGTGAATACTTAACCGACATGCATTTAATGTGGTAGATGGCAAATTAACACTATAAATTTGTGGTTTTGGCTCCATTTCATTTCACCGTGATTTCAAACATTCGTAGAGCATGAAATTTGCAGAGCTAAGGGATTTCAAGAAAAGAGGTGAAGCACTTCAAGCAATCAATCCATCCAAAGGTAGAAAAAGGTACTTATCATCATGGCATCCACCTCTACACTTGAATATATAGAAAACCCTACTATAGTCGAGGTCATCAAACACCCTAGGCCCGTGTTTCAACTAGTTCCCGAAGTAGAAAAGAAAGATGACAATGTAGGTGCTTTCTCACAAATTCCAAAAGGAGTTGTTTATGCTGAAGACCCCAGAATTTACATTCACTGCAACATAGAGGAATTGGGAGATGAAGAGATCAAAACTATGTATAAAACTGTCATATGTGATAACTCCGAAAATGTGAAACTGGAACATAAAATCATTGAAACCCTAGGATTTACTGAAATCCTCTGCATTCCTGGATTTCCCAAGGATGTGATCAGGATAGTCTTAAGTAGGGTACATGGTGAATTTTTCTGGTTAGATGCAATTCACAAAATCACCAAGGAATCTGTGAAAGTTGTCACAGGGTTACGGACCACTGGTAAAAGGCCAGACAAAACTAAGAAGGTCTCCAATGACCTAGTTATGAACCTAACTGGTGCAACATCCGACAGAAGGTCCTTGAGGGTAAATGATGTAACAGATATAAATGTGAGATTTGTTAGCATGATTTTAGGGTATAAAGCTACTCATGCAAATAGACTCAACTCAGTTTCAAGTTTATGCATTAAGAGTGCTTATGATATGGTTACAGATAATGCAAAAATTGATATATGTGAGTGGTTGAAGGATGAGTTAATTGACAACCTAGGCAAGATTAAGAAGGATAAGAAAGGAACTTTTAGGTTTGGAAATCTGCTAGTATGTTTGATGCTACATATAACCAGACAAGTTCCCGGTATAGGTTACAAAAAACTTGGATTTGATATACCGGTAGGTAAACAACTAACATAATTATTCAACAATATGGGAGAAGATAAGGAAAACAATATCCATGATTTCTTTCAAGCACTGAAGGCCAAAATGAAGAAGAGAATCAGATGATCACAAAAGATTGTTGACAAATATAAGGATGAAATATGTTTTGTAATAAAAAAGGATGAACTCTGGATGGAAGCAGTCATCCCAAGAACAATCTGGGTAACAGAGATGGGATACAAAACAGATGATCATATAATTGAGACTTTGCTAAGGCACTTCTGGAAGCACCAAACGAACCAAAGGAAGAAGTATTTGGTAGTGTTGAGACTATAGAAAAACAAATACAATCTAAGAAGAGAGTGAAAAAGGTTGAGGCAGTTGTGAGAAGGGGCTCTAGACAAGCAAAAGCTATTAAAGAAGATGTGTTAAAACAAACCAGTATCACTGAGGATGAGCTAGGAACTCTACAGCCTGAGACTCATCTATCACCGGTAGGCACTTCTTCGGAGAGTGATATGCCTACAGCTTTCAAAAGAGTTGTAAGGAAAAGAGATCCCTCACCAGCAACCACACCCTCACCTAGGAGGACAAGACAGAAACAACAAGCAGTAAGATCACCGGTTAAGAAGACTACACCAAAGAAGAAACTGACACCCAAGAAGAAGAAGAGAACAAAACAAAACCTGGCTCCTCTTGATATACTATTGAATGAAATTACAAAAGAATGGAAATTGAAGAATATAGAGAAACTGTATGACACTCTGACAGAAGATGAAAAAGAACAAGTAGAAAACAATGTTATATTGCATATGGACATGTATAAGAAATTTTTGATGGAAGTTGTAGATGAAGTACCAGATGAACTGTTCAAAAGACTGGAAGCAAGGAGACAAGCAGTAATAGAACTTGACAAGAAAATCAAGATAGAAAAGATACTTGTTGTGTACCCAGTGAACTCACCTAAAGAAATTGATGATTTAATTGTTGAAGCCAACTGGTCAGTATTCTCTACTGCACACCGGCACATTGCATTAATGGTTGGAAGAGTCAATGAGGTGACTAAAGAAACAGAAAATGCATGGGATATATTCCTAGTTGAAAAAGAAAAATAGGAAGAATACCAGAACCCCAAACCAATAAAGGTATATCAAAAAGAAAGAGACAAGGGAAAAGGAAAGGTTGGTGGACCTCCAAGTATTAAAGTAAAAGACAACTTATCCCCACCTTCTTTTACATCACCGGTAACAGCAACTACAGAAGATCAACCGGCAGTTGAAAGTATGGATATAGAGGATGTCAATCCTAATCCTGAAGTCCTATACACAGTAGATGTTGATACACAAAAGATCAACATTGTGGTAGACAAAGATACAATTGATAAGACTAAAATGGCTAGTGAGCCATCGGTAGCTGAGCAAACCGTTAAAACATAGGAGAAATCGGCAGATGACAAAGAGCAATAGGCAGAAGCTCAGACTGAGACAGTGCAACAAGAAAAGCAACAGAAACAGGAACAGGTTCATAAGGAAATAGTGCCACCAGCAACAAGAGAAGTACACAAACCATTGCTTAAAGAAATGTAAACACAAACAGACCTACCAGAGGTCACAACAAGCTTGGTTACTTCTTCCACCGACAGAATTCAGAATGTTGGTTCCTTCTCAGTAGGCCACAAACCAACAAATGTAACTGAAGTACTTTTGGATGCAATCAAAAGGATAACAGATTGTAGTTCACAGGCTTACAAAGCTATAGATGACACAATCCCAATTTTGAAGGTAATTGCTCCTAACTATAATATAGACAATAAAGATTCTTTAGGACAACTTGATACTTTGTGTAAATATATCATAGAGAACATTGAGAAAATAAAGGAAGAGACATTGAAGGATGAAGTAGAAATTGAAAAGCAAAAATTCTTTGAAGATCAAATAAAGAAGTGTACTAGGGATTTTGACACACTTCTACCGGAACTGTGTAACTTATTGAAAGAGTACAAAAATCTGTACAAAGACACCTGTAAGACAAACTTTTTGATGTAGACATAGATAAGAAAATAAGCAAGGTACAGGATGAAATCAATAAACTTGCTGATATATTTGTTAACTCACCTGATACATTATCAGTTTTTGAGCAAAAGATGACAAATTTTGAGGAAGAATTACTTAAATTAGAAAGAGAAAGGAGAGAATAGTGAATAAGGCAAAGCATCTGAGATTAAAACTAAGTCCAAGATTGGACTATCTAGCATCATTGCGGAAGGAAATATCTGAGGCACTGATATAGGGATAGAAAACACCGGCAGAGCATTTGCAGCACCTCACTGGTACAGCTAAAAGAACAGAGACAACAATAAGAGACAGTAAAAAGTTTATGGAGAGTATAAACTTGATTTTGGCGGATCTATTTCAAATTGTAACTACCCAGTTACAAGGTTGAAACTACAAACTCTACTGACATCTTGACAACCTTTGTCATTGATGCCAAAGGGGGAGTAGTGGTATGAGAAAATTCAATATCACAAGAATCATATGCTCGGGGGGAGCACACATTTTTGGTAACATTTTTGGACTTCACATTTTTGGATACACTTTTGAAATTTCTCATGAGTGTTGCCATCAATGCCAAAGGGGGAGATTGTTGGCATATGTACACTCCAATGAGACATTGTATTTGATTGAATTTTTTGTCATTGATGGCAACCTTACAATCCTATGGCACCGGCAAGGCATTACACCGGCAAGATAGTTCACCAGCATCAACAGATCACACTCTACACCGGCACAAAGAAAGGAAGCATACCGGCATAGAGGGCGACAGGATTTTTGTTGTATTACATTTTGTTTATTATTGTAAAAACCTTGTAAGCTGACTTGGCAAGTTGTAAAATGACCCTTATATATAAAGAGATCATTGTAGACATTTTGTAAGTAAGTGATGTAAGCAAAAAAGGAAGACATTTGGCAGACCTACTATGCGAAATATAGGTTAAAGGTTTTATGTAAAGAACAGAGCAGAAACAGTACTGGATCAAGCATTATAGATGCTATTGTAAAGCAGTACAAGATATTGGATTTGTATAATCCACATTGTAAGTCAGTGAGACTTCCCATTGAGCAGTGAACTCTAGGCAGTTGGCCTTCCTGCATGTGCAAGCCCCCTTTTATAAGTAATATTCTCTTATTGGCCAGTAAGTGGATATTGTGGGTCACAAATCCCACCGAGGTTTTTCCCACACTAGGTTTCCTCGTTAAATCCTTGTGTTATGGTGTGCTTTTCATGTGGATGTTTTTAATTCTATTTATTTCATTATTTCTTGCATACCGGTACACTGTTATAATATGTTCTACATGTTTTAAGTTGAGAAATTGTAATTACCGGTTAGATACTGATTCACCCCCCCCCCCCCCTTCTCAGTATCTTTGATTTTCCTAACAGTAAATGCATTGATGGATCATATTCATGTGGACTCGTTGAATATTACATTCTATCCACATGAACTCCCGCCTACATAAGTAATAAATCAAGAAAATCCATTAATGATAAGTGTTCATGTTAATGACATTGGAATTAGATGAACTCTTGTTGATACAGGTTCTGCACTTAATGTATGCAGTGTGGATTTATTACCAAAGATTAAGGTTGATCTAGGTGTATCTCAACTCCCTAGCAGCATCTTCTTTGTTTATTCATGATTTCAATAACAATGCAAAAAGTGCTTTGGGAATGGTTATCTTGCCTTTAAAGGTTGGACCAGTTACTATTCCAACCTTGGTGCATGTTATGCCAAGACCTTTATCGTATAATCTTCTCTTGGGTAGACCTTGGATTCATGCTTTTGGAGCGATCAGTTCTACCTTCATGGTTCTATTAAGTGTGTTGCTAACAATCAGGTAGTTACAATCAAGGTTGATCCTGAAGCTATGCCCTTATGTCAAATCACAGCAGTTGGTCATGCCTCGGTTACACCTACCTTTCAGATATTTATTCCATCTTTATCTTCTAATATGCCGACAACTATTCCCATGGGCCCTCCTAAAGAGGAAACCCATGAGAAGGTTGTCCCTAAAGAAGATCCTCCTAAAATAGAAAGTCCTAAGTGTACTCCTTCTCAATCAAATACATTTCTTGGTGATGATTGGGGTTCCTTAGACTTTACAAGATCCTTCATTGGAGAATATAAAGTCGAGCCTATACACCTTAACTTTCCAAAAGTATCATTCACACCCGCTATCAAAGATGATTATTCTTCTATATCGCGAGATCGTGTGAACACCATTGGCTACATCGTTAAAAGTGATCCTCCCCCTTTGCAGGAGTTGCAATCACATTATGGTCTAGGGTTCAATATCACTTCTAAGTATGGATACAAAGGATATGGTCTTGGGCGCATGGGTCAAGGAGTTAAAGTCCCTTTGGAATCAAAAACACACTTTTACAGTGGGTTTAGGTTACAAATATTCTCCTTTGTCTTCGTCCCCTTCATTCTCTAATTTTCCTATCCCTTATTCTTCTTCTTGTGAGAAGTTAAACTCTTCTCCTCAAGAGAAAGGGTTACTTCATGCTCCTAATCCTTTATCTACGCAAGAACATGTCTTGTTGTAGCTTCTTAAAGCTCTCTCGATTTCTCTTCATCCTCCTACATATAAGATGTCTCCTAAGAATGATTCTTTTTGTGCATACTATGAAATGCCTGGTCATTCCACTACTGAATGTAAGGCCTTGAATGAAAATATTCAAAAACTTCATCAATCAAGTATCATTAATTTTGCATCTATTCATGTACCTTCTTTTTCTTTACAAAACAAGTGATATCAAGGCTTACCTCTATCTTGTTCTTTTACATATTCTATTCTTATCCTATCTCTCTCTCACTCGCAATGGTGCATGTCTATCTTGTTGGCATTGTGTTATCATTGATGTCAACTGATATAACTATCATGGATGTCAACCTACAGTGTATGCAGTTGAGGTCAACCGGTATGGAAGCTAGAGTTACCGGTATACAAGTTGATGTTGGGAGTGACGAAATCGGTGTCCGGTGAACAAGCGGTGTACAAGTTAGTATACATGTTGGTACTAACCGATAAGATGATGACTGATAAGACTGCAGAGTGAACAAATGAAGAGTGTGCAGGCCACCAGTATGCTAGTGTGATGTCATCCAACAGGACTTCCACCGGTAAATGATACTGTCCCTAGATGAAGAGATGACTGAAGAAAGAATGTTGTTTGAGGATTGTAAGGATGTTGCATCTGCTCAATAATAGGGAAGTCATACCATTGGCCAGCAGGTGACATAGATCCTCTCCCACCAGTGATTAGCAGATTGTGAGCTACTATGTATCTAACTCCACCGACCGGATGATAAGTGTGAGCCTCCATCATGTGAGATCAGAGATGTACACCTGATCAACAAGAGTAAGCTGATGAGATACCAGAGCAAACAAGGAGTGATGAGTTTGTCAATTTGACAAACTGGCTAAGAGGAGAACCTATCATATGAAGGAGAAGGAAAATTTTTCCATCTGCAAACAAGCGAGTCACTCTGGAATACAGATATAGATCGGTGCAAGACAATGGAATATTGATGGAGTGGTGCCATCAAGGATACAACTAGTAAGAGAGACAAGAGGCAAAGTCAAACACTCTCAATCAGATGAAAATGCACATGGTGAGTCACCCTAGATACCTGCTAAGGACCAATATGTGTGATGACTGGGATGACATGATCCACATGCACAATGAAGGTGAAGGCATGAAGGTGAATTGATAAGGCAAGATATACCGACAGGGTTAGAATGTTGGTAGGAAAAGTGGACTGGTAGTATGAAGCATACTCCGATTGTGTGTTATTGGTCAGTGACCACATCCGACCGATGTAGTGTTATAAGGTGGATGTCGACAAAGGTACCGCATGGAGTCAAGGTGGAAAACATGCATGAAGTGGTAGATGGAGTGTGCACCAACGAGGTAGTTACAGAGTCAGTCGACATTAAATTAAGACCCCAAAAATCATGGGATGTGTTGCAAAGGTTTGCAGCTCAAGGAAGGTCGAACGAGGAGCTCGATGGGATGCAGTGATTGATGCATAGTGTCTAAGTGTTGATCAAAGTAGGTGATGCAAACCGTTAGACCATTTATGGTGATTGACCAAGTGCCAAGCCAACAGACAGTCCGTGTTTGCTAAGTATAGAAAATGTTATTTGGAAGAAAGGAGATATGGTGGTGATATCTGATTTCTTAGAGGTTGTCAATCTTCATGCAGAACGAGATCTGATTGGATCTAATACTCCTCATGATTGATGGAAGAAACCCTAGTGCCAAAGTTCAAACTTATATTTTGGCAGGAATGCTCAGTTATATATGTGCACGTCAAAGACAAAGAGGAGTTGATGCTTCCAGAAGGTGTGATGCTAGTTGAAAGAAAAGAGTGCTAACAAAGAGTTGATATAACTGTGAGAGTCAAGCAACTAAGCATTTCGAGGTGCAATCGGTCAGAGGTTTTGAAAGTGGTTAAACCTGTAAGGCCAAGGCAACCGGTAAAATGTTATAGAGTTTAACAGTAGTATAAACCGGTAGGGTTTGGACCGGTAAGAAGGAAGTAGAGAGAGTGAAGCATGCAGGGAGAGTGTTAAAGGAAATCCAACAAGGTGAAGGATAGGGTAGGGTTTAACTAGCACTGTGGAAGTCACCGGTAACCAGGTGCAAAGACAGACAACCGGTAGAGCTTGATCTGGTAAGGTAGCAACAACAAGAAAAGAAGAGAGAGGAAGAGACTAAGTAGAGATAAGACAAGAAAGAGGCACTGTGAAAAGTGATAGGAGTGAACCGATAAGGCAAGGGAGTGTGAACTGACAGAGAGGAGGTAGAGTGGAAGATAGAGAATACTATTGGTAAAGCTGAGTAGGAGAGAAACCGATAGAGAGATTATTTTCAGAGGTTACAGAACTCATTTGTAACTGGGATACAACTATTGTATTATTTTGATGTAATGTATTGTTATCATTGAGTTGGAGCTTGGTGCAGGGGTTGGTGCTCCTTTGGGTTGGTACCCATAAAATAGTAGGGGTTGGTGCTCCATGGGTTAAATCAGTAGGGGTGGTGCTCCTTGGGTTGGTGCCCTAAATGTTGTAACCAGTGTTTTCATTGTGAGGTTGGATTGGAGCAGTAGACTCCAACAACTTTTCTCATTGAGGTTTTTCCCATCTTGGGTTTTCCTTGTATATATCGGTGTTATGTGATGTCCCTTTGTGTGGTTGCATTGTGATATATTTCCTTGTCTCACTGGTAGGTTTTCTTAGTGTTTGCATTGCTAACTGATACTCACTCTTAGGACTAAATGGGTAAGAGTTTTGGAAACCACTGATTTAGCCCCCCTCTCAATGGCATCTTGTGTCCAACAATTGGTATCGAATCCTAGTTTCCTGGTTTGATAAGATTTCTCCAGCTTGGGTAGATTTTGGTATAAGGACACAATGGTTTGTTTTGAGTCAATCTCTACTCCAGTGTTTAATAGGTCTAACTATTCCATTTAGTGTTGCAGAATGGAAGTCTACATGTCCTCATTAGGGTATGATGTTTGGATGTCAGTTGTGAATGGTCTCCCTGATCATGTCAGTCCTCCCACCTGTTCAAAAGAAGAAATAAGATACCAGTGTAATGATGAAGCAATGAAGGATATACTATGTGGGCTCTCGGATGATGTTTCTTCACAGGTGGACAGGTGCAAATTGACAGAAAGCCTATGGGATAGATTGAAGAATCTTTATGGAAATGAGCCTACCATTGTTGAATCAGACTGTGGAAGCAAGAAAAACCACAAAGCAGACACATGTGTAGGTATTGAAGGCAGATCTGTTAGCAGTTGTAGAAATGGTGAAGAGGAAACTCATCTCTTCATGGCACAAGAAACTCAAAGTGAGGTGCACACATCAAAAGGTGATAATGCAAATGAATCCCACCGGCAAGATTTGTTTGGAAATGATGAAGAAGAAGATGAAGCAGAAGTCGACCTTGAGGGTGAGCTGGTAAGTGCACTAGAAGGGCTGCAAAATGTTAGAAATGAATTTAAGAACTATAAAAAATTAGTTCATGATGAATGCAAACAGTTGAGAATATGTCTTGAGGAATCAAACAAGAACATCAGTGTGTTGACAACTCAACTTGAAGAGGCCAAAGGAATGGCTAATGATTTGAAATCAGTCTTAGATGCCAAGGAGAGAAGATGTGAGGAGATACAACTAGAAGTGGAGAGAAAGGACAAAGAATGTTAGGACCTAAAAGGTGAAATGGAGAACACCAGGAAAGACCTTGAGAAGTGTCAAAATGAGATCAAGGTAAGGATCTGGTATGATGGCAACATTTAGGCCTTGGACAAAATATTGAGTAAACAAAAACACTCCAAGAATACCGTAGGATTAGGGTATGTTGTTAGTGAATGCTCAACCAACAAGGATGTCTCCCACAAAGACATTCAGTTTGTCTCCTCAAGTGGAGATAACAAGAGTCATACCTTCACAATCAGAAGTGCTCCAAGAAAGAAGGTTGACCTAATGATAATCGGTGAGGACATGAGGCTAAAGATGAAAACCGGTGCAGCTAGAAGAAATATTGTAGAACCTAAAGGAAAAATAAATTCAAGAGAAGATAGGTTCATCGGAAAGAAGAATACAAGAAGGCAGCCTAAAAGATCCCCTATTGGTACAAGGCAAAGAGATGTTGTTGTTCCCAAGAAAAATCTCCAGAGAAGTAGAAGTGGATAATCCAAACTGATAAGATCACCTCATGTTTGGCAGAATAAATTTGTAAGTAATAAGCCTCCATTCTCTGGTTACTGCTTTGCTTGTAAAGAATATGGCCATAGGGAAGATGAATGCAAAATGATGTCTAGGAATAGAAAAAGTGTTTTTCCTAGGAATAGCATTTCAGTTTGTAAAAGATATAATGCATTTGGGCATAAAATATCATAATGTAGAAACATGCAAAAGCTCTCTCCCGGTTATGCCAACAAGGATGCATTTGTTGCTCCTAGAAATGTGAATAATGTATGTTATAACTGCAATGGATCTGGCCATGGAAGTCATGAGTGCAGGAAGATGTTTCATGCACATGGCAACTGGTATAACAATTATGCCCAATATGGAAGTGATGATAGAATGCACTGAAAACAAAGACCTGCATGGAACCAAAGGAGAAACACTCTTGCAAGATCAAGAAGTCAGTTGAAACCGGTAGCTGGCTACAATGGCATGATCATGAGAAGAAGATCAAACTGGTCTAATAGAAGGTCTTCCAATCATCCAGTGGGCATGAATGCAGTCTGATTCTATAGCAATGTATCCAGTCATACTATAGAACATGGTAAAGCAAAAACCAATCAACATAAGAAGATAAGTGTAGATACTTAAAAATAATTATTTTAATTATTTTCAATTCCTCACAAAATTAATTTATTAATTAATTATGCAAATTCTAATTCTCCTCAATATTAATTAATTATAATTAATATTGTCACTATAGTATGTGATTGATTTATTTAATAAATCAGCCTCTCTTTTTATTCTTCTAAAAATTAAATCTTCTCAAATCCTCCTCTTAGCTAATTAATTTCAATTAATTAGTTAACCTACATGATTCCTACAAATCATCTTCCTAATCCATCATTAACCTAATAAATTCTTCTAGAAACTCCCTAAACTCACTTAACCTTATTCTTCTAATTTTTAATTCCCCCCACTCATTCTCTCTCCTAGTCAAATCCTCCTACAAATCCTATCCCACCTAACCTTTCCTCTAATCCCCCTCCTAATGAGTTGCTAGTGGCTAATCATCATGATTAGCCACAAAGTCAACTCCTTGTCCCTTCCATCCAACCACTATCCTTAAATGCTCTTTTCCTAGGTGAATGTGAGATTTTCAAAATCTCACATTCCTCTAGGCATTTCATCTCCCAAGGAATTTTTAATTCCTTCTTGTTCCTCAAATCCCCATGATCATCCCTTTTTGAAGAATTTTAAATTCTTCCTCCCCATTCTTCAAGGAATGTCCCATCCCTTGCTCTTCTCAAGCCACATTGGGAAGTCTTCCCAATGCACCTTGAGGAGTGTGGAGACAAGAAATGCCTTTAAGGCATATCTCTTGGTCTCCACACCCTCTCTTGGGCCTTGTGTGAGCTCACAAGAAATCCTAGCCCTTCATCTTGGGTCCATCCTAGCCATCCATTCTTCCTCTCCTCTTCCTATAAATTGAGGACTCCATTCCTTCATTCATCATTTCCAAGTTTAGTAAACTTATGTTGTATTTTTGAGCCTATAAAAACATCATAGCATCCTTACCATGCCAAAATCATCTCTCATCCACACTTAATCATCTCATCCATATCATTCCTCAAGATCCATCTTAATCCATTTGTGCACAATATTTGGAGAGCCATCCACATCAAGCAATCAAAGGAGCACATCAAGTGGAGCATCATCAAGGGGCGCCTTCACTTCATCAAGCTCAATCCGAGGGAGAGGTAAAAAGGTTATGAGGTATATGCATATCATTCATGTTTTCATGTGTTTTTCAGTTATGTCTTTGATTTCATATGCTTCCATGTTTGATTTGCATGTTTACTAACTAATCCACCTCACTCTCCTTTTCACCATCCTCAATAAGACCTACTCCAAAGACTACAAATGAGAGGAGGGAGACCAAGCAGGTATGGAGGAAGAAGGAAGAGAACATGACCATGAACTGACACTATGCATTCAATGCACAGGTGATATCTTCCTTAATTTTAAAGGAGAGGCAAAACCTTAAGGGGAGCTGCATGTTTATCAGATCATTTTCCCCCAATGTTGAAAAGGAGAAAGGTAATGACAGACAGCTACTGGTATGAGGCAGAAGTTGAGATGACAGAGTGTGTGTAATTACTAACTTGGCTACACATTCACACAGGTGAGATGGATCACTGCTGCAAGTGTCAAGTGGATGGTTCAAATTGCAAAACGATAGTAGTGGCATGTGACACGGGAAGAGGGGCCAGTGGAAAAAGTATGCCGACAGAGATATTGGACCGGTACAATTAACTGACATGTGCAGTATGTTGCCGATAGGGATAGTAACTGGTATTGCAGAATATGTGAGTCAATGTATTTCAGTAACATTGCAGTGGCTCCGGTGGCTTGGAAAGAGGAATTTTTGCCTTAGGCAATATTGGAGAAGCATTGTCTGGCAATGTGTTGGACCGATAATTGATCTCATGTGCATACATCTTGATGAGTCAACCAATTGGATATGTGAAATGATGTTGATGTAGGCTGGCATTGTGGTCATGAAAGAGGATGTCACAAGATTGTGATGGACATCATGGAAGTGGTAGATCATCTACAAATCATAGATTCTCACTTCTACTGGCACAAGGTGTAGATTGAAGCACCTGGTTAGGACTTGACAGGCTAAGAAGACTCGAGATGTGCGATTCAAGGGGAGTTCACAACCATATCCTCTAATTGGTATTAGACATACTGAACACAGTGGCAGATCAGATAGTTGTTTGACTATACCGATATGTTAGTGACTTTGGGAAGGTTCCTATTCAATTTGTCTATCTATCAAAATCATAATCAAATTGCTCGGGAAGTATAATAGAATGGGAAAATGATGTGGTCATTTGTCATTGGGCCACCAGGTAATAGGAAGTGCAGTCTGGTTTACAAGTAGAACGACTTACAAAGGAGGAGAAAAGAGCTCACTTAACCGGTTGGGAGCAAAAAGAATGAGAGTTACTTGTACATGGGGAGATATATCAGATTGGTGTCTGATTGCTACCAACTAAAATCCATGTCAGAGCAACCCCCAAAGAGGGAAAATGTACAATTGGTATCAGATTAGCACCAATTGGTTTTAGTATCTGCATCACCAATTGGTATCAGATGGAGAAGATGCATTCTGACGGGCAGGTAAGTAGTATTCACTGACACACCTTTCAACAATTGGGTGCTTCTACAATTGGTATTAAACTGGTATATAAAGTTGGTGTCTAAACCCTCCATCTCAAGTGTTGCTGATTGAGATGATGAAAAGCATAGTGGCCAAAAATAGAGAAGCAACCAGTAGAAAGAGGGAGAGATAATGCTTGTAGTATACCAAATGTTAGTTCCCTTTGCCATTGTTGTTAAAGGGGGAGAGCGAATATCTGTAGTATGTCAAATACTACATGTGTTGACATCAATGCCAAAGGGAGATATTGTTGGCAAAGTGTTGTCATTGATGTCAACCGGCATGGTGGTCATTGATGTCAACCAGTATAACCGTCATGGATGTCAATCGATAGTGTGTGCAGTTGAGGTCAACCGATATGCAAGCTAGAGTCACCGGTATACAAGTTGATGTTGGGAGTGAAGAAATTGGTACCAGATGAACAAGTGGGTGTACAAGTTAGTATACATGTTAGTACTAATCAATAAAATGATGATCGGTAAGACTGCAGAGTAAACAAATGAAGAGTGTGCAGGTCACCGGTATGCTAGTGTGATGTCATCCAACAGGACTCCCACCAATAAATGATATTGTCCCTAGATGAAGAGATGACTGAAGAAAGAATGTTTCCTGAGGACTATAAGGATGTTGCATCTGCTCAATAACAAGGAAATCACACCATTGGCCAACAGGTGAGATAGATCCTCTCCCACTGGTGATTGGAAGATTGTGAGCTACTATGTATCTACCTCCACTGACCGGATGATAAGTGTGAGCCTCCAACATGTGAGATTGGATATATGCATATGATCAACAAGAGTAAGCTAATGAGATACCAGAACAAACAAGGAGTGATGAGTTTGTCACTTTGACAAACCGACTAAGAGGAGAACTTGTCAGATGAAGGAGAAGGAAAGGATTTCCATATGCAGATAAGAGATTCACTCTGGAATGCAGATATAGATTAGTGTAGGACAATGGAAGATTGATGGAGTGGCGCCATCAAGGATACAACTGGAAAGAGAGCCAAGAGGCAAAGTGAAGTGCTCTCAATCAGATGAAAATGCATATGGTGAGTCACCCTAGATACCTGCTGAGGATCGGTATGTGTGATGATCGGGCTGACATGATCCACTAACACAATGAAGGTGAAGGCATGAAGGTTAACTGGTAAGGCAAGATATATCGGCAGGGTTAGAATGTCGGTAGGCAAAGATGGACCATAGTATGAAGCATACGCCGGTTGTGTGTTATTGGTCAGTGACCAAGTCTGACCGACATAGTGAGCTAAGGTGAATATCGACAAAGGTGCCATGTGGAGTCAAAGTGGAAAATATGCATGAAGTGGTAGATGGAGTATGCACTGACGAGGTAATTACAGAGTCCATCAACATTAAATGAAGACCCCAAAAATCATAGGATGTGTTGCAGAGGTTTGCGGCTCAAGGAAGGTCAAACAAGCAGATCGATGGCATGCACTGATCGATGCAGAGTGTCCGAGTGCAGATCGAAGGTGATGCAAATCGTCAGACCATTTATGGTGATTGACCAAGTGCCAAGCCGATGGACAGTCTATGTTTTCTAAGTATAGCAAATGTGCTTTGGAAGAAAGGAGATATGGTGGTTATGTTTGATTATTTGTAGGTTGTCGATCTTCGTGCAGAACAAGATTTGATTGGATTCGATACTCCTCATGATTGGTGGAAGAAAACCTAGCATGCCAAAGTTCAAAATCAGGTTTTGGCGGGAATTATCAGTTATATATGTGCACATCAAAGACAGGGAGGAGTTGATGTTGCTAGAAGATGTGATGCCAATTGAAAGAAAAGAGTGCTAACAAAGAGTTGATCTAACTGTGAGAGTGAAGCAATTGAGCAATTTGGAGGTGCAACCGGTAAGAGGTTTTGAAAGTGGTTTAACCTGTAAGGCCAAGGCAACTGATAAATTGTTATAGAGTTTAATAGTAGTAAGAAGGAAGTAGAGAGAGTAAAGCATGCAGGGAGAGTGTTGAAGGAGATCCAACAAGGTGAAGGATGGAGCAGGGTTTAATTGGTACTGTGGAAGTCATCGGTAACTAGGTGCAAAGACAGACAACTGGGAGAGCCTGATCTAGTAAGGCAACAACAACAAGCAAAGAAGATAGAGGAAGAGAGTAAGCAAAGATCATACAAGGAAGAGGCAATGTGACAAGTGATAGGAGTGAACCGGTAAGGTAGGGGAGTGTCAACAGACAGAGAGGAGGTAGAGTGGAAGACAGAGAATACTATTGGTAAAGCTGAGTAGGAGAGAAACCGGTAGAGATAGATTATTTGCAGAGGTTACAGAACTCATTTGTAATCGGGATACAACTATTGTATTATTTTGATTTAATGTATTGTTATCACTGAGTTGGAGCTCGATGCAAGGTTTGGTGTTCCTTTGGGTTGGTTCCCATAAACCAGTAGGGGTTGGTTCTCCTTGGGTTGGTGCCCTAAATTAGTAGGGGTGGTGCTCCTTGGGTCGGTGCCCTAAATGTTGTAACCAATGTTTTCATTGTGAGGTTGGATTGGAGCAGTAGACTCCAGCAGCTTTTCTCACCGAGGTTTTTCCCATCTTGGGTTTTCCTCGTATATACCGGTGTTATGTGATGTCCCTTTGTGTGGTTGCATTGTGATATATTTCCTTGTCTCACCAGTAGGTTTTCTTAGTGTTTGTATTGATAACCAGTACTCACTCTTAGGACTAAATGGGTAAGAGTTTTGGAAACCACTAATTCACCCCCCTCTCAATGGCATCTTGTGTCCAACATATCTCTCTCTTATCATGGTGATTATACTTTTATCACTTTTCCATGATTGCCTAGGTGGGGGCCAAACCACTCGATCTTTCTCTTTTCCAAGATTGCCTAGGTGGGGGCCAAACAACTTGATCCTTTTCTTTTCCCAAGATCGCCTGCATGGGGGAAAAACCATTCTTGATTTCTCCCTCTTGTTTGCCTTGGTAGGGGCCAATCTACTACTTACCAAATTTATCTTCCCTATCTCATCGCTATCTAGCGTGTCGCTACCCATGCCGACAAAATCTATCTTTGTCTGCCCTATCTCATGGTCATCTAGCATATCACAATCCATGTTGGCAATCATCTTTCCCTATCGTATGGTTATCCATATCGATATATCTCATCGCCCTATTGTATGACTATCTATCATGATGCACTTTGCTATCCATACTAGCATATCTCATACCAATGGTGGCCGATTATCTTGTATCTTTTTCTAACAAGGGGCTTTCCTCCAAAGCGAGGCTTGTTTCTGTTACACTATCTTATCTATTTGTTATCTCTATCCTTCAACTTATCATCTGAAATGTTAGTTTGCAGCTAGTGTGTTTGTGATGTATCGAGTAACAATATCTATTTCAAATCTCAACTTCATCTCGCTAGGGGCAACCTCGTCTAATCAATGAAAATCTGCCTCCCTATCATGACTATCTTCTTTATCTTGTCTTTTGGTAGTGGCCTTCCTTCAAAGTGAGATTGGTGCTACCTACCTTTGATCATCTGGCATAATAAAACTTGCGAGATCTATCTTTTTTATCATCATCATATCATCATGACCGCTAATGATGCATCAAGCTAGTGTATAGGTCATGTATTATCTCTTCGACATTGATTGCTTCTCTGACTTCTAGGTGCATTCCTCCTTGAAGTGATCAATCCTTACTTTCTTCTCTTAGTTTTAGAATTCCTCTATCTGTTGTTTCTTGTTATTTTGGGGAAGACGCATGGTACTGAGACAATCTTTTACATCGAGGTCTCTTTCACTTTGATGACTCAAGATAGTAGTTTATTTGTTTTGTGCTTTCGTGTGTGTGTGCTATCTTTTTCTCTAACCCTGTTGTCTTGGGATTCTCTTATTCTCTAACCCTATTCTCTTGTGCAAGTTTTTCTATCTAATGCATCTATTTTGTAGGTCTTCAGGTTGGGGGCATGCTTCCTTGGCTTGGAGATTTATCCGCTTCCTCTACAATATCCTTTTGGAATTATGATGTTATTTTATGTTCAATAGATTTCCTTTAGCATGCATATTCATGTTCATTCATAAGCCCACTAAAGTGGGGGAAAAATGTAGTGTCAAAAATTTCATACCCCTTTGTAATTTAACCTGCATCTTTTGTAACCACTTTGGTGCCAATTCCCCTAGCACCTGAGTAGGCTTACTTCAACCCTTGCATCAACCTTTTCCCTCTCAAGATGCTCAAGACCCCCTTTTTAGCAGTTCCCTCATGGCGTTAGTATTTTTAGCCACCTATCTCCCTTGTCTCCTGTTATTTTTGAGAGTGATTCATTTGGACACTAGCGCGTTGCGCGGACGTCTGCACATCGCGCATTCGTATTGCAACATCTTAACGTTCGAATGTTGGTTCTAAGCATGCCTTTCCACTTGTCACCTACATAGCTCGCCAACCCTCTTTTCCCTCCTCTTTTCTCATTTTAAATCCATCCTCTCCTCATTCGAGCTCTCTAGCTTCTCCAAGCAATTTCTATTGGCTATTGGCTCTCTTGGCTATTCAACCTCTCTTGGCTCTTGCTACAATAGTCTCTAGTTTGCTACATCACTCTTAAGCTCTCACGATATCTCTTGCAACTCTCTTGGCTTTTGTCAAGCCTATTAGGTAATATCTATCTATTTATCCTATCTTTGAGCATCTTGGGATTTATCACATCCCTCTTCTATCATTTATTTTATCTTTCATTTATCTTTTATTCTATTAATCTATTTGGGTTGTTCGTGGAGGTGGAAACACCAAAACAGGGGTTTGACTGAGGTAGACTCCAAAACACAATCCCCAACATTTTTTGTGCTTGCTTGTGTGTAGGTTCGTAATCGGAGAAAGGAGATTATCTTGTTGGAGGCTTCAATCGTGGGTAGGTTGTAAGGTTCCCTCAACTTTCCTTTACCTTCCTTTAACTATTAACATTATATCCCTTATATTTTATTTATCATAGCATTGTTAATTTAGTCATATTAGTGCATTCGTGTCCATTGTACGGTCTTTGTACTTTGTTCATATAGGACGATAGCGCACTATGCTGGTGTCCCAGCCCTGCGCATCTGTCCCAAAGACATAGCTTCGCAAGATAGTTTAGAGGTTTTCTCTATGGCACGATTGTCTAGTTTTGTTGTTTGTATCCCCTGTCTCACCTTAGTGCCAGTTTAAGTGAGGTAGCGGCGGATTGATTTATCCTCTAGGATTTATCATCTTGGAGGTGACAAATCCCCTCCTCTACAATAAATTTTCAATATTTTGTTGAAAACAAGGATTGAAAGGAAATTCGATTTGATAATAAAATCATCTGACTAAAAACAAATAAAATCCCCAAGGGTTTGCTTGCTCTAGAATGAGTATTCGATGGAGGAAACAAAAAGATAACCAAACCTAATATGGTACATGAGCATAACTTGGAGGAAAACAATCTTGGTATAAAATAGTCCCCAAAAAATATTATAGAGGGAAGAATGAATCCTAAGATTAGAATGATGTTGATAACTTTATTGAGAAAGTACTTTAGGGTATATTATTAGTTTTATGATGACCTTAAGGATTACAAAGAAGATCTATTCTACATAAAACACTCTTAAAACCAAATGTCAAACCTTTTAGGAAAAACAAAAGAAAAAATAGATCCTTCTTTGGATCCAAGATGCAACAAGAATTACCAAAGCTAGGAGATGGAGAGATAATCAAATTAGTCAGATACTGTACATGAGTGTAAAACTAAGTTCTTGTTTGAAAGAATAATCAAGTGACATTAGACTTTGTTTAGACTCTTAAACATGTTCTCTCTAAAGGATAATTATTTCTTGTCTAACATGCAAGCAATTTTGTTGTCTTTCATGGACAATTTCTCACATTACAACTAAGTGAAGATAAGAGAATCTTAATAATATAAACTACCTTCACAAATCCATGGAGAATATGTGTTTATGTTTGAATTCCATTTGGATTAACAATGCTAATTTACCTTCTATGGATGTGAAATTTGTACGTTTGATTGACATAATCATATAAATATACCAAGATGAAGGGTGAACTCACAAAGCTGGTTCCCACTTTTGCCAATGAAGGAAATCGACGAAAGTGGAAAATTTTGTTTACAGGGGGTTCGAGCGAAGTGGGGGTGTTCGAACGGAATACCCTTTGGGGTTCGAGCGAAGACCCCACTTCGCTCAAACCCCATCTTTTGAGCGAAGCACCTTTAATGCCCATTTATGTCATTTTTCAGTTATAGCGCGGGGGTTCGATCAAACCCCCCTTCATTTGAACCCCCCTAAAAATGGGGGGTTCGCTCGAACCCCCCTTCGTTCGAACACCTTTTTTAACACTTCTCTGAAGATTTCTACATTTTTTTGCAGATTTTGGCCTTGAAACCTTTGGTTGAAGGCTCAAATGGAATGATCTTAACAACCCAAAATGTAGTATTATAGTCCTCGAAGCAAGCTTTCCAATGAATATAATTTTATTACATATTGAGTTTATTATGAACTTGTTTTTTTAATTTTACCAAATATAGGTTTTTCACCAAACATGAACTTCTTTGTTCAACGCATTGGGAAAAATAGGAAACTAATTCAAAAAAATTCTGAAAAACATCTAAGCCCTGGGTATTGATGTCTTCTTTCTAACAAAAAAAAATAATTGAATTTCAATATATATAGAATAAGTTATGTGTTCAAATGTAAACCTATGTCTGAATTATGACTAGTCAGACTTCAAAACTTAATAAAATGAAAAATATTGAACATATCAATATCAAACCAACTGCAAGCCTTGGATATTGATGTTACAAACCAAAATTCGAAAGAATTGAGTTTTTATCATTTATAGAAAAAAAGTTATGCGTTTCGGGAGGCACATCACTCTTAAAAAATGTAGTTTGTTGTAAAAAACTACTTTTCGAGGGAGATGGAAAAATTTTAAAAAAATCCTTCAAAAAAATTTGAAAAAAATATATACAGAATCTACAGACAAAATTCTACAAATCACTCATTTACATCATCTTCAAATTCTTAATAGTTTAAAAGTTATAGTTGTCGGAAGTTGAAGATTATTTTAAAATTGTTCATCTCAGTGTCAAAAGTGGCAAAAAAGTGGGAACCATTATTGTGAGTTCACCCTGAATTGAAAGGATTAAAAAAAAAGGTATGAGATCATTGCAATCATTTGTAAAGTATATTTCAATGATGCTTAGAATGAAATTTACCCAAAACCTAAAGAATGTATGTCTAGAGTAGTAGATGGTTACTTGGGAGCATAGTATCTAAGGATGTGATCAAAATTGACCTTGATAGAGTGGTAGAAATAAAAAATATCAATCATCTTAAGACTATCAAAGGTATTTAGTCCTTTTTTGGGAAAATTAATTTCCTTAGAATATTTCTCCCTATTTTTTTCAAGAAGACAAAATCCATATAAAAAATTATAAAGAAGGAAAAAATTATTGTGTAGGTAGCTAAGCCTACTAAGGAATTCTAATAAATCAAGAAATCTATCACAAAACCTCAATACTAGCTTCACCAATTTTTCAAATCCTTTCCAATTATTTTTAAGCTTGAATTCTTTTCACACAATTGTAGCGGTATCATTGTAGAAGAGCCATGATAGGCATGGATAACTAATTTCTTATTTAGTAATTCTAACCAAGCAATATAATTAAATTATGAATCCATGGGAAAATAGACCTATGAATTGATGAAACTTGTTAATAACTTTAGGTCATACCTGGTAGGTGCTTAGGTTATTACCTATGTGCCTCATGCTATTGTGAAGGATATATTCCAAAGTAGGAGGTGACTAGGAAATGATACATGTGGATCAATAAGATCCAATAATTCAATAATAATATCTAGCTCACGAAGTTAGTTAGGGAATAAGATCTAGATAATCTAATGGAAGAATCAAACCTAGAAGCAAGTAGAATTAGTTGATTCAAGGTGAAAGTTGGTCAAGAGAAGAGCAAATTAGAAGACCCTTTGTAATATAATCATAAATGTATATTACTTAGATCATATGAATTGCATGAGTGAACTAAATGAGAATTAGAAAAGGACCTTAATATTACATGCACTAAAATATACTCTCATAATTAGGAACCTAACATGGAAAAATATGGAGGGTGTTCTCTCGAGATATTTTGATGAAGATGAAGCTACTAAGATACTTTAAAAAATATTTAATGATATATGTGGTGGGCATTACATGGGTTAAAAAAATCCTAAGTCCTAAGATCTAGCTATTGGTGGTCATAATTCTTCGTAGATGCACACAAGTTAGTAAAAAGGTATGATTCATGTTAAAGGTTCTTAGGAAAAATTAAGGGATTCAAAATTCTATGCATAATGCCTATGACTATGGAAGGTTCATTTCAACAATGGGGTATATATTTAATTTGTGAAAATATAAATAAGTCTAGTGGAGGCTTTAAATAGATACTCGTGACAACTAATTACTTTAAGAAATGGGTGAATGTGATTCATGTTACCTAATTTCACTAATAGCTCAATTAGGTAGAGCTATTTGATGTTTTGCAAATAAGAACGAGGTACATTTTTAACTTTGCTATGTCAAATTCATGTGCATAAAGAAATTTCAAAAAAATACATCACTACATTGTATTATGCATATGCATATGACATAAGAGAATACATAATCTTTTCAAAATGTAGTTTTATTGATAGCATAAATGTATGGTGTTCCACACAAGTCGTGGAATTAACTATTTGAATGCATATAATGGAAAAAACTATACATTTATACATATAAAAGAAAAAGAATGTGCATATAAGGAAAGGGGACCCATCATTTCTTGAATGACGAATGCCAGTTGTCAGTTCTGCATAAGTTTTAACCTTTTCCGCTTATCCAAGCCTCCAAGTTGTTAACCCCTTGTTGCTCCTAGTTGCCTGCATCTGAGAGAGAGTTTTGTTAGAGCAATGAAGAGTCACCGTTCAATACATGCACATGCATCTATAAACATACAATTTGATCCTCTCATGTGCATTCAAACAGTAACATAGCATAGCTGCCCAAGAAATAGGAGAGTCATAAAAAATGCTTATCATATGCTTATTTTAATTTAACATTGTTTGTTTCCATGTGCAGATACAGGTGAAATTATATCATTAGGTTTAATTCAATGTTGTTGTTATATAATGTGGAGTAAATGAGGCTCCCACTAGGGTTGAGCCCAACATGCTTCTATGTCACTATGGCTTCATCAGGCAGGAGCTCATCATCCACAACAGTGAGCCAATCAAGTCATTTTTATAGATAACAGGGTTGTGTCTGATGGAACCACACTGACATGAGGAAATCCATATAATGAGTACTCTCAGATGTCAGTGATATAAACAAAGTTAAATAGTGAGCACATGAATCATTATAGCAAACAATGGAAGAAAAGATGGTCTTGTATCACAAGAGTTTTGGAAAAGCTATATTAGTCTTGTATGCATCAATGGGTGAGATCATTGTTATGAGATTACTTCATAAGTGCAGTTATTCATCTTAGGAGCAACTTGTCTAAGAAACCATAGAGAATTTGGTGGGGCACAAATTTCACATTGACAGACCTTTTCATGTGAGAAAAATCAGTATTAACTGAAGATGTAACAATCATATTCATGCTTCAAAGTTAAAGAAGTAACTCAAGATTGAATATCTCTGTCACACAATAGTGCGGTCATGATTTATAGAAAATAGAGAAACTACACCTCAGTGTATGGAGATTCAAGGGAAAACCAGTAATGACAGTGGGTGTATCCAGAGCAGCCATCAAGAACAAGCTGCAACATATACAAACAAGACACCCTGTAGTATCATCAAAGACAGTGCATAAACATTATTGTTCTTGCAAAGGAGTATGAAGCCATGAACACCATAATGCAGTCCAAAGCTCTATGACAGTAATCATGCAAGGTGCAGTCACTGGTAAAAAATAAGTGCAACCACTATCAAAATATCAAACCTAAGCATACAAGAAGCATATGTTACATAAGCAGCCTTTGGATAGTCATTTTCATAAGGAAATATAGAGACAAGGATCACACTATCTTGTGCACAAAAAATACCATGAAGTGATTATAAAAAAGAATAGACCACTAGAGGATAAGCGATGAGTTACAATGACATTAGTATGATTGTAACAAAAGTAAATAGAGGAACAATATACATTCACTTTTTGACTGCCACATGTAAAGAGTATAGAGTAGCTACAAGTACAGTGATAATCATGCAAGATCACTAACCAATAAAGAAAATGTAGCATAAAAACCTTATGACAACCATTAATGTATGGAAGGTGCTGTTTGAGAAATGACTCCATCAAAACAATCCAAAGACAAGAGGTTAAAGACCATGAGACAGTGAGCTTTCACAAAGAGAAAGGTTAGTATGTAGTGACAACTATAGACTTCACTGTCATAAGAGATACATCCACATTGAGTAGCTAGGAATGGTCTCAGTCTATGAGCTAGCCTATGAGAAAAGGGGCTTCATCAAATGTCTTAACACCTTTGATAAGACATGATTAGTGGGCACTATGAAATGCAAAAGGCTAAGAAGCTGAAATTGTATTTGCAGTTACAAAGCATATAAAAGAATACAATCATCTTTGTGCATACACAATGATGTTGAACTTTTAAGGTGCAAGAAGCATGCCTTATGACAGTCACAATACTTTGAATGCATGTCACAAGTTTAGAACCCAACGATAAGGAATATTCATAGAGATCCCAACAAAGAAGATAACCCCACGAGTAGTCACAATTTCAAAACAAGGGCACTTTGTTAGCATTGTTATAAAGAGAATCCATGGTTATAATAGACAAAGAGGGCCTAGAGAAGTCAAAGGACTCAAATAATTGAGGATAAATAGATAGCACTCCCTATTAAGACATCATAGTCAAAATAAAGGGTTTAAGGGTTTACTATCAATGCATCAAGAGAAGACCTTTATTGCAGAAAAGGGAGAGATTATGCAGCCCTTTTAGGGTAAAGGGTACAGTGACAAATCATGGAGATAATGGAAATCAATCAGGTACAAAGACTAGGGACTGCTATAAGAAAATTATGATTCTATTTTACCACACAATCATAGTGTATTCATTACCAAAGGCACTTAAGAGATCAAACAGAGATATGATAGTCCATTTGTTTGAGATATTGGCCATCAAGGATATCAAGCACCGATAATAAAGAATTAGAGGAAAAGAACAGTAATTCAGTACACAAAAAACTAGTGATATCACTGGTTTAGAGCAACATCTTCAAAGCATACAATTATGAGAATATAGTCACAAATCTGAACACAAGGAGCTATAATAGGGTATCTCGGAGAGAATGTTAGAATTTGGTGATAGTGTGCAGTCACCTTTTGATAGAGCAATCAAAAGCTTCAAGAGAACAGAGTAGTCTACAAGTCTAAAAGTGAGTGGTGTTATGTCTTTAGGACTTCTACAATCTCAAAGCACATACAAGGTAGATTTTGATAGTGAGCATTCAACTTGGAAAAAAGCTATGAATACCTTAGCAGCCAAGGTCAAAAGGGCATTTTGATAGTCAATGCAAAGTAAATACCACCGAAAGCAGTAAGCATCCATTGTACAGAGCCATCAAAGATAGAGCAATCAAGCGGCGATGAAGATACACATCGTAGTCATATAGATTGAAATAAAGGTTTTTACCAAGGTTGTGGGTATTGAAGAATGAAGAAGGTCTGAGGTCAAATAATAGAGTACATTGTCACTGTCATATATGAAAGTCTCAATCATCCATTCACAGTCATGAAGCCTCAGAATAGTGAGGTTACTCACTGATAAAAAGGTAATAATAGCAAGATATTATTTGCAGTCATAGAGCTTATGATCAGTCCTAGAATAGAGAAAATGCAGTGGATGCTATTGCCAAAAGTCTAAAGCTCCAGGAAACCCTCAAATGAAAATGAAATCAATTGTTAGTAATAAACAAGTTTGCAAAAATTCATTAAAAATGACCAACATAATAAGAATGGGCCTCTACATTTTCCTTGCAAAACAATATTTTCAGAAAAATGTAAAAGATAATCAAGAGGAAGCTCTAATCGAGCATTAATACTTAGATATGCAGAGAGGAAATTCAACTTTTCTCATGTTATTAAGTACGATACTCAGCACAGACACATACTTACCAGTTTTGGCTTATCAACGCTCAAAATCTGCATAAAATTTTCCAAGTGTCTTCATCAAACCCTCATGGTGACGCTCTGTAGAGAGGGAAGCATCGAGTTCCAAAAAAAATGAAAAATGAATGACTTAGGGTTTCTTTACCCTAATATGTCGATGAAGCTTAGGCATTTTTGCCTTCTTTTTAGCAATTTCTTCGATCTCACTAATACCCCATGGGTATTGAAGTAGGGATTTTGCTTTACTCAGCATCTTTCTTTTTATGTTATAATATTTATTAGGTGGTTCATAATCCATCACTTAATAAATATTATCAATGCAATGAATGTTTATTAAGCAGTGAATTATAAATCACTTGATAAATATATCTTATGGAGCAAAGGATAACGTGTGTTGCCAATATGCCAAGTCAAAAGGAGATAAAAATAAAATTAATGACAAGTGCATGTTTAAAGCATGTGCCAAAGATATAGGGAGGTTAAGAAGGTTTGCAAACCTAAGGAGGGAATATAGGAAATTTGTTTGCTTTTGGGAGCAAATGAGAGCTTTTGGTGGGTAGTTTCTTGAGTCATCATATTAAACTTGGTCAAACTTGACTTTTTCACTCGTTTGGAGCTCATTTGGAGGAAATCTAGTTGCTAGATTTTAGGGTTTTTAGTTGGATTCAACCAAGGAGGTTGGTACTCCTATTATTTTGAAACTACTTGAGAAATGAATAAGTATGGTCCAAACTTCATTTTTGAAGTTATTTCTTTTCCTTCACTAGCATCATTGTAACTTATTTTTAGAGTTCTTTGCTGCAGAGAGAGAGTTGTAACTCAATTTTCTAGATTTGTATATCAGACTACCTTTTTATACCAATATATAATCATTTGCCTTCTTTTATTTTCTATCATATTGTATGCACTTGAGTGATTCAACAGTGCTATTTGTGAAGTTCTTTCTTCCTTATAGTTATGTTTTAATGATCCAACATCTTTTGTAGAGAGCATACTTTGTTACAGGTTTTTATGAGTTGTGTTGTGTTGTAGTTTGTTCAAGTTGTGAAGTTTATTTCTTACTTCTTGGATTAGGTGCAATAAAACCTTCTTGTAGAGTGTCTATGCAGGGTATATAGTCTAAGTTGTGCAAGCCAGTTTATTTTTTGATTGAAATTGTGTCATTGCAAAATCTAATTTATAAATTTGGATAGAATACTTTGGTGCATCACCTGTTAGATAATAGTTTCAGTTTATGCAATCCTCCTTTCTCTTTTCCTAGTAAAGGTATTAGAATAGTTAAATTTAGGTGAGGCCCATAAGAACCAGCTTTCTCTGGAGGCTCACTCCAAGTTTAGGCAACCCACAAGCCTAGGAGTGTTCCCATGTGTCACAAGCCTACTGAGTTGATAACTTAGCAAAGGGTGTAGGTTTAGGTGATAGCAATTGCTATTAGGAGATCTATTAACAAGATAGTGATTGATTTTGATATAAACCACATAATAACAAGTTTTGGTGCTCTGAATAGAATTATTAAATAACAATGAAATTTTCTCTTTAGATTGATAGATTTACCTTTTATTGATAATGAAATCCCTATTTCTGATTCTTCCCTATACCATTTGCACAAATGGATAGATTTAGAAATTTTCAACCTCATTTATTTTGGCAAGGCTCCAATCATCTCATCAAGATTCAACTTATAGATGGTACTATTGATCATCATCACAAGAAGATTCCATGAATTTGGACACAAACATAACAAGGTAATATGTTGTTCCTCCTCATCCAAATTGACATTAAATGACAAAAAATTGAATGATGGCAACGTTGAATTAATTTAGGAGCTTGGTATTAGATATATATCTTCAATCTTTCAAAATACAAATTCAAAATGATTTGTTACAAGTGGCATTCTTTGGTATAAAGTAGCATCTTATCCCACAACCTCTCAATTAATATTTTGCTAGAAAAATAAACAAGATAATTAATTTTGAAAGGTGTAGGTAGATGGTGGATCCATCCTTTGCTCAAGTTTGTTCCAATCTTCATCTTTTATCATAACATTTTCTTATCATTCACCATAATCTAAGCTCATGATCTATAAGAAGGTTCTCTATCTTAAGCTTTCATAAATTGAAGTTTTGATCATTAAAATTCTCAATATTAATATTTATTGTGCTTTCCATTCTCTATACCTAGGAAACAAAAAATTCCATGTAAAGGCCTTGCTCAAACAAGGATTCATATATAAGAATATAAATTTTCCTTCAAATAAAACTAGATAGTTTCTAGACTATCCTATGAGGGAAGTGTTACCCATTTTTTAATTTTATGCTAAAATGGGTATCATTTCGTTTTATTTTTGTTATTTTTGCTAGCTTTCCTAAGGGTCCTAAGTACGTCATGTTTTGAGTCCTAAATTTAAGGATTGTTTTCTCACATGTCCTATAAACATGGAAGGAAGTTGCTACATTTGGAAGTGATAAAGAATAGTTTGGTAACATGAGAAGAGAATATAGGACAATTTGATGACTTGACCAATTGGTTGAGTAGATCTAGGAGGAGGTTGAAGGCTTCTTCAAACAACTGAGAAAATTTAGCAGTGCAATTTGAAGACTTTTTCAAGTTTTTGAGAGCATGTAGGAGTAGGTTAAGGACTTCCTCAAATAGTTGAAGAAATTTAGGGGGCAATTTGACCACTTCCAAGGCCTTTCTTAAGAATCTAGGAGTTGATTAAAGAGCCATAATCAATAGGATAATAGTTGGGAAGGACTTTTCTTCATAAAAACCACTTTTTGGAGTTGATTTGAAGGATAAAAAATAGTAACAAACAACTTGGATGCCCAAGGAGGATTTATCAAGAAAAATCAATGTGACACATGCCCTTATTATCATATGTTTCTCAGCATATGTTCATTTGTTATAGCTATAAATTTCAACCTTAGGCTTCATTTTCAAGTTAGTTCTTGTTGCTCTAGGATTGTATTGTAACTTGAAATAGATTTTTTCTTGCCTATTATGTATTGTAACTCATAGTCAGATATGTACAACTATTGTAAGCACCTTTTTTTATTAATAAAGCAAGTGTTTACCTCTTCTAATCTTTATTTTGTGTGCAACAAGGATGAGTGATGTTTTTCTAGTGATTCATATGTCAATCCTTTAATATGTCTTTCTTCCTACAGTACCTTCATGCAGAAATATCATATTTTATACAAGTTATAGTTTGTGTTATGGATTTCATCATTTCTTAGTTGTGAAAATTATCTCTTTTCCTTCTAAGAAGTCTGAAATATTAACCTCACCATGAAATAATGATGTATAAACATGTGGAGCTTGAGTTCTGTGAGAGAAATCTTGTTTTTGAGACAAATTGTGTTAAAAAAGAATGTATAGGTCTAAAAACTAATTTTGTGCATCACCACTAGTTGTAGGTTTTATTTTTTTGAATTTCTCTTCTCTTTTCCTAGAAAGCAAGTAGTTTAGGTGATAGTTCCAAGAAGAACCTGTTGCCTATTTTCACCTTCAGCTCAATTAGGTAGAGCTGGAATAGTGTGTGCAATAGACGATGATCACTATTAGTACAAAAGAGCATAAGTTAATGAAATCAATTATAAAGGCTATATGCTTACATAAACATTGAGATGCACATAACAAATGATCAAAATCCTAGGAGTGCCAATGATAGTGGCAGAATTAACATTTAAAATTTGAATGAACAAAAGAAGTACCTGTAGATGTTGTTGTGGTTGCATTGATAAACATTGTTTACAAAGTGCCAAGATGCACAAAAGGCATATGAACTGTTATAGATAGACTGGTGCAAAGATTCAGTGGGATTGGTTTTCCATTTTTTAAGAGAAGGAATCAAAAGTAGCTTTCAGAAATGTGTACAGAGGAAAGTATGTAATCCTCACACAATAGGAGAAATATCAACTGAAGCTACAAGTTTAAAGAAATGAATAGGAATGATGGATTGCCCAAAGATACCTAGAGTATACTGAGATAAAATGTCATCAACTAAAGAACTTAATTCATTACACATGTTCATAAGCAACAAAGAATATACAATGGAACATAAAGAATTGTTTTCTTTATTCATGAATTTCAAAGGTACAATGTCCCAAACAAGCCTTGGGAAATAACTGAAGAAATGCATTATAAAAGAAAATAATGCATTTGAAATTGAAGCATAAGAAGAGAGAAGGGATTTTTCATTTCCTGGAATGATGAATCCCACAACTTAGTGTTGCATCTTCAATGCCATTTTGCTTTGCCATCCAAGAATACCTACAAGGAGATGAAAGAAATTGTGTTAGAAGCTCGGGATTCAAAATCTAATCTTACACATCATCAACAGATGCACAATCTACTTTTATAATGCATCATGTCAACTATACAATCATTACATGAATCAGAGAGGAAAATAGAAGAAAAAATTAGAAATTCATTGTTTTTATCTAACATGTTTGTTCACTGTGTAGGTATAGGTTTGATATCCCTCACTGAGAAATTTTATAAATTCACATTGGCACCATAAGCTACAACATGTGGGGTAAAATGGACTCCCAAAAGGGTTGAGCCCAACATGTTATCATTTTGGTGTTTTGGTAGAGATTTAGTGAGTTAGCCTCCATGACATGGTGGTTCGATCAAACATGAATCCATCATTGGTAACAATGAAGTGGTAGATTCATTGTTATAAATAATAAATTAATAATCAATGGGACCATAGTGCCATGAAAGATAAAAACCATGGTACTCATCAATGACAGTGGCATAATCATGAGATATAGCAAGACACAGGTATCAAATCAGAGATAAAGATCTTTCCAAATAAGATGACAATCATAGAGAATGAAAGGTGAATATTTTTTCAGTTTTGAGCAAATATAAAGGGCTACAAAACTATTAACAGTGAAAAGCTTGCACCAAAGCAATGATGAAATAGATCTTCAACTAGATTGATTACCAAAGAAAGTTAAGGCCACCCTCATCCTTGTACAGTCACCAAAGAGTCATTCTCAGTCCAAAAAATAGAAGTTATTAGTCACAAAACAATGATAGGAACAATAAGGATCTGAGACAATGTCTTGGCTTAAACAAGTTGCTGGTACTATGAACAAAGTCAAAGATCACAATAAGCTTGAAATGGTGATATGAATGATAGCTTGTAAGCCATAATTGATAGTGCTTATGACTCAATCACACTATTATGGTTATAAGAAGACTCTTATGTCTTTAATAAAAAGAATATGATTTGTAATATAGCAGCTTTCAAGGGTTCAAGTGCAGTGATAAGTCTTCGAACACACAAAAGATCCAAAGATAGTGCCATCATTTGATAAAAATCTCCTCAAGACAGTTATATAAAAAGACTACCAAATGTACAAGAAGCATCCTTTGATAGGGAAACTAAGTATCAAAGAACATAAGGAGCAATGTATCAAGGTTGTGAGGGCAACATATATATAAGGGTAGTGATTGTCTTAGTTCATAGTCTTAAAATCACAAATATAGTGAATAACATTCATTACTAAAAACAAAGATGCAAATATCAGCAAAGATCACTAGTAATAATGAGGTCATGATCAAGATTAAACTCATTGTCAAAAGGGATAAAGATCAAAGACAAATAAAATCACTGAGAAATCTAGAAATGAGGTCCAAATATTGAGCTTAAGCAGTCCCAAGTTTGAGACAATCATGGTCTAAAAGGGAAGTCCTAGGTTCAAGAGCAGTCCAGAGCAATAATAGGGAATTATGAGTAAAGATAATGAGTAGGGAAATTGACCATCAATGTTAAAATCACAAGGCCAATTTCAGTCAAGGCATGTAAGTACAATGACTAGGTCATGTGGATTGTAGCCACTCAAGTCAGTAGTGAGAAAACAATGATCAAGCTACAAGTACAAGCTTTGACAGTAGAACATGTTAATATCACCATACCCACATCAAAGCAGTCATAGCACCTTAGATGAGGGTCTTTACCATAGCATGTCCCATGAGTGGTGAGAACATTAAGTATTTAGATCAATTGCGGGCAACCTGATTGAAGTAATGCAGTCATAAGGACAATCTCAATGATAGGAGACTTCATGGTCAACAAAAATAATAAATACAATTACCTCAATCACCATGAGATCAAGAATAATGGAGGTGGTGTATAATAAAAAAAAATAGAGCCTCAAGAGCCCTACAAGGGTAGTTGCAAGAGAACTCAATAATAAGAATAATGAAAAGATCAACAATGCTAATCATAATAGTTACACAGTCATATTGCAGTAGATAGTGGTGAAAGAGAATGCAAAGACTTACCAAACATGGCTGCAATGTACACAAGATCTGCGAGAAATGATTCCAGAAACCCCCATTTCCAACCCTCATGGTAGCGCACGGAAAGAATACAATGACAACAACAACAAACAAATGAATAAACTGTAATGTTTTAGGGTTTATTTCACCCTAATATGCCCGATAAGGACTTAGGAATTTTGCCTATGTTTCTTTATTTTACTTTGCATCGAACCTTTTGTTGAATTAAATGTGCTAAGTAGTGCTTTTTAAAGTCACTTAGACATTGTATTTATGCAAAGTGGTAGGTGTCTATTTCCTTTAATGAGTAAAAGTGATATTATTACATTCATGAGAAATGGGCAAAGATATAGGGAAGTTTGAACAACTTGTCCAACAATTGGAGAGTACATAGGGGGTAGTTTTGAGTCAACTTAGGGGAAATTAATGTATATTTGGAGGCCTTTATGATAGAAATGGTCAAAGCTAACTTTTTCTCCATTTTGGAGCTATTTTGGAGTCTTTTAGTGGGCTCAAAAATAGGCTTTTTAGTTGCATTCGACCAAGGAGGTTTGAGCTCCTATTTTCTTGTAACTGCTTGGAAAAAACATAAGTATGGTCTTAACTTCATTTTTGAGGTTAGTTCTTGCTAATTCATCTTATGCTACTTGTAATTTTCAGAGTTCTTGAGTAGGGGTGAAAAGTTTGTAACTCATTTTCAGTGATCAATACAACATTGCAACACCTTTTGAGAGTAATAAGAAGTAGTTTTGCCTTCTCATTTTTCTGAAATTGTGTACTTAGTGATTGATGCAATTTCATGTGATATCTTTATCCTTATAATGGTATCCCATAGTGGTACCTATATTCATAATTATATATACATTTGCAGGTTATAAGTAGTGTCAATAATATAATTAGTCTTAAGTTGTGAGAAAAACATCTTTTCTCCTACTAGGATAGTGAGTATTTAGCCTTCTTATAAATTGTTGATGCAAAATTTATGAGTTTTGAGTTGTGCAGGAATAAGATTTTGTTATTGGTTTTATGTGTGTTTCCATTTGTGTAAAGTTCATAAAATTATTTGGTGGATCACCTTTAGGGTTAGGTTTCATTTACATGTATTTTTCTTCCTTACTCTTTTATCTACAAAGTCATTATTAAGATAGATTTAGGTGAAGTATCAAGGGAGCCAGGCCTTTCTCTGGAGGTCCATTCTCACTATAGGTTACCCACAGCCTAAGAATTTTCCCATGTGTCACAAGCTCGCTGAGTTGATAGCTTAGCAAAGGGTGTAGGTTTTAGTGATAACAAAACCAACTTTCTCTAGAGATTAACTCTAAGTTTTGGCCAATCCATAGGCCTAGGAGTGTTTTCATGTTTCAATATATTGTTAAACTCTAAGTTCAACAAGGTGCAAATCTTATTGATAACAGGAAGTAGGGAAAAGAAGTTTATATAGATATAAAATATTAAAAAATGGCACAACAAATTACACAAAATATACCAAGGAAAAATATTTTTGGAAAAAAACTCAACCTCTAAAGCACACTTAATGTATTAATTTCAATAACAAGATTAAAATATAATGTAGTCTTAGTGATTTCAATAGGAGATCTTCAATTCTATCTTTTGGAGTCAACTTTGTAAAATAACCTTTCTCTAACATTGCAAATTTCCATCATATAATATCCATCTCAATCCTCCAATATATAGGCCAAGGAGATCTAGGAAGCCATTTACATATAGTTTCTCAAAACCATAGGCTCAAACCCTTTGCTAATTATTAATCCAACCTATTCAAGTTGGTCGCACACATCCCTCTAAGAGTAACTCCTCTCAAGATAGACTGTAATTTCTCTTACACATCTTTGACTTGTATAACCAAAGGGGTCTATGTAACTCAGGCCAAGAACTCTATATTGGACCACTTATGACACTTACAATTTACAACCCTCTTCTATGTGACTATTATTAGCTAGTCAAATATTTTCCTCCTAGTCTACTATGTAAATCCCTCTCACAATATCCTTACATACTTTTACAAATCTTAAATTCTCATATGTATTTTATAATGCCACAAATTCTCTCACACATCATACATGATATAGATGATCTCTTATACACATATTTTAATACAAATGTCACGTAGAATTGTGTTTTATCCTAAGAATCCTAAGATTCTTGAGTCCACCCAAGTATGGTACCCTTCTCTATGAGACCTAGATATACAACACACTATAAATATTAAATAATTAAAATATTACATAGATTTGTAAGGTTAAGATACCTAATCTTAACAACTAGCTTTCAGTTACTTCTATTCTAAATATAATAACATTACTTTTATACTTTGTAGGTAGAGTCATATTTTCATTCTAGTTAGAATCCTTTCCTTTTTAAATCATTGACATTGTTAGGAATTGTAATAGTGCCTATTTAAATGCTTCATAGATACAACTCAATTTAATTATCTATTTTATATGGTTTCAATGTGATTGAGTACTCTATTATGACTAGGATTATAATTTAATAGTAAACAAATACTAGTAAATGACACTAAACCACCTAATGAGTTAATGCTTCCCTTAGAGGGTAGTATTTATAGAGGAACTATTTGGAAAAAAAAGGCCCTATAAAGGGATATTTACCCATCTTTAATAGTTCACATCAAACTTAGAGAAGATAGAGTTGTATATACATTACACTTTGATCTCATTCAAAAGTGTGTATGTAGGCAATCTGGGTAATAAAAGATGTTACCGAGACTCATTTTTTGGGGTTTGAAGTTAGTGATATTCTAATAATTGGATATACCAACCTACACTTAGCACTTAAGAAACTTAAGTAAATAGTTCTTTAACAGATCTTAAGAAATAATACATATTAAAAACATTTAAGTAAATCTGAAACTAAATATAAAGATCAAATATATTGTATGCTTGGAAGAATCTAGTGGATGTATTTTCTTGACTCCTTAAGGCCATGGTCCAAATTTTGAGATAAGACTCAAGCATTTATTTCTATATCTCTGAATGACAATGATATTGGTGCACTTTCATTAGGGAAGTGTAGTCATTTAGGAGATGACTTAGGGTAGTGGATGTCACATGATTCCATCTTTGGAAAACATTACCTATCATTTAGAAGCATGAAATTTTCATAGTCCATATCAATGTTGCTAAGCAATTCTTGGATTTAACTGTGTGAAATTTTATTATTACCAACATTTTAGATCAAATTCCATGATCCATCATCTACTTTGTTCTCTTGCTATCTTACCCTAATGATGGATCATGAAGTTTGATCTAAAACGTTGGTAATAATAAAAGTTCACATGGTAAAATCTAGAACTTACTTAGCAACATTACCTATCATAAATTTCTTGATACTTCTAGATTAGATTGTGTGCAATTTTTTATCATCAACATTTCAAATCACACTTTGTGATTCATTATTAGAATGATAGAAGAGTTCAAAGGAGATGAAAGATGACAAGTTATAGGTCTAGACTAAATATAAAGATGAGAGAGGAGAGAGAGAAATAAAGCACATGGGTTAAGGTAAGGAAGAAAAATGAAATAAATAAAAAGTAAATTAGAAGACCCTCACCAAGAAAAACCTATAAAAAAGAAAAGAATACACCCCAAAGAATAAAAATAAAAATTCAAAACAAAGACAATAAAAACCTAACAAAATACATATATATATATATATATATATATGTATATATATACATATGTATGTAGATATGTATATATATACATATGTACATATATACATATGTACATATGTATACATATGTATATATGTATATATATATATATATATACATATATACATACATATATACATATATACATACATATATACATATATATATGATGCTCTGCAAAAAGGATTAGAAAATCTGTTTGATGGCAACACACACAAAAGCACAAGAAACAAACGTTAGTGTTAGCAACAAAAGATTATCCTAAACAGGCATATCAAGAGAGATATTAAGCATGAAATAGAAAGCATATAAATATAGAATAAAATAGCTAATCAAGATGCTCATAGTTGCTCCTCCCTTGTTCCTCTCCTCTCCAAGTTCCACATGAGTGTAGCTCTCAGCTTTTAGCACTAGCCATGGATGCCATATGGAGATTCAAGATGGTTGAATATGATAAGCAAATGCTATGCAAGTGTAGATAGTGATGCTATGAAAAAGCTCTATGCTAATACCAGTATAACAACAATACTCTAATGCTTCTTTTTCTTTGCTTGAGGAGAAGGGTTCTATTTATAGAAGAAATGGGGAAATAAAGGGTTAAGATTGAATGGTTTAATCAAGGGCCAAGTTTGAAAGTTGGGGATCCATGTGCACAATTGGCACCAATAAAATGGTGACAAGTGTCAACATAGGATTGGGTTGAGAGAAGAGGTTGGAGGCATTAAAGGCCTGAGAAGACCTCATGGTTATCTAGAGGCTAAGGGTCAAGTCCAAATTAAGATTACCCACTGGATTAAGAGTTAATCCAAGGATAAACCTTTGTGCAAATGTTTAAGAGATAATCATGGTCAAAGCATTAATGGCCTGATGAGACCTTTGGGTTGGGTAGAGGTTGAGTCAAAACAAATGTTTTAACCATGTGGGAGGGTTTGAGGTAACCATTAATGGTTATTGGAGACTTTGGGGATTAAGTGGTTGAAGGTTGAAAGCCTTCAATGGTTATCAAAGACTTTGAGCCATTTAGTGGTTGAAGGTTGAAAGCCTTTAATGGTTATCAAAGACTTTGAGCCATTTAGTGGTTGAAGGTTGAAAGTCTTTAATGGTTATCAAAGACTTTGAGGGTTTGAGAAGTGACTTCCCTTTTGCTTAGGAATGTGACAAAGTTTAGAGAAGGGGTTAGGTTATTTAGAAGTGATTAGAAAATTCTAGAAGGGGTTTAGGCATGCAAGTGGATTTTGTAGGAAAATGCAAGTGGGAGAAATTTTGGTATTTTCAATTAAAATAAAATCATTTATTTCAATTAAATGGTGTAATTTGCATTTGGATAAATATTCAAATAAATATTAATTTATTTAAATGAGAAAAATGAAGATAAAGCATTAAAATGCTTGAAGACTTTGAAGAAAACCATTAAAGGCTTGAAGACTTTAAGGAAAACCATTAAAGTCTTAAGAAGACTATAGAAGGAAGCCATCAAGTTTGAATACTTTAAGGGAAACCATTAAAGGTTTCAAGTGGGTGAGGATAAATAGGATTTTAAATAAATAATTTATTTAAAATAGTTGTGCAACTTGCTTTTGTAGGAAAATACAAGTGGGTGGAGGATAAAGGTGATTTAAATAAATTATTTATTTAAAATAATTGTGCAACTTGCTTTTGTAGGAAAATACAAGTGGGTGGAGGATAAAGGTGATTTAAATAAATTATTTATTTAAAATAATTGTGCAACTTGCATTTGTAGGAAAATACAAGTGGGTAGAGGATAAAGGTGATTTAAATAAATGTTAATTTATTTAAATGTGAGAGGTGGGATTTTGGGGGATTTAAATAAATATTAATTTATTTAAATGTGAGAGAAGATTTAATTAAACAAATATGATTTATTTATTTAATTAATGGTCTGAATTTGGTTAAGTGAAATAAATCAAATAAATTGAATAATTTATTTAATTAATAGGAGAAGAGGGTTAAGATGAATTAATTAAATATTAATTTAATTAATTATTAATTGATGGTTAAATAATCAAATAAATATTAAATATTCATTTAATTAAGTGGATAGATTTATGTGACTACATTTGCCCCTCTTTGAGACGGTGCGGTTTTATCGCGTCGTTTCAAAGAAAGAAAAATAGGTGTGAAGAAATATGCCCCATAAATGTAAATTTAATGGGTGGTATGCCCCCTCGAGAGATGGGCCGAATTTTATTTTTTTTTGAAAAATCGGATGATCTCTTGAAAAAGAATGAAAAGTGGAGGGGATGTAGAATAGAAGAAATTAGAACTAATGATGAAAGAATGAGAGAAAATGGAGTGAATATGAAGAAACAACAAGCCAATGAGTACCCTGAGGTCATGCAAGAGATACATAGCAGATGTAGTGTGGGGTTTGGATTGATGCTATACAATTGATCAAAATTGGTTGGACAATCTGGTGCAATCGGTTTAATTGCCCCGGTCAAGTCAAAGCGTGACAGTTGATGTCAGTTGGTCGCTTGGACATGATAAAGTCTGAGTAAGTGAATCAAAGTGACATGTTGGTGACTTAGACAATTGATGTAATTGCCCGATGAAGTCAAGGTATATGAAGCAAAACACTCGTTAAGACGTAGACAATTGATGTAATTGTCTGTTGGATTGTGTTTGATTGGTTGATCAATTGATAATGTGTGCATGTGATGGATGGTTGTCGGGAATCATGGCAGCCCCGTTGAGACTAGGTCATTATGATAAATGCCTATTGTAGTCTAGGTTTGCCATAATCGATTACCTGTTGAGACCCGAAGATACTTGATCAGAGTATCTGTTGATAGTCTAGGTGTGCGTGAGTTGATGTACCTATGCAGATAGAGTAACTTTCTTGACTTATTGGATGACTTAGGATAGGAAACACAATCCCTCCTATTTAGAGATGGATGGTGATGAACGTGGCTTGATTAGGTTGATTGGGACACGATGTAGGGTATGTGATGGTGATTATCGAGATGGGGAGGGTGGGGGGGGGTTCAATGTTAAATAGAAGAAATGGAGGACCTATTACATTCCTATGGAAGAAGAGGAAAATAGAGTATCCATTGTCATTACTATGTATGAATGATATGTAGCTATTTATGAATGTATGGATGGATGGAATGCAACGAAATGCAATATATACAGATGAGATGGAATGACGATCCATGGTGCTTTATTTTTCATCATTGAGCTTTAAAATGTTGTAAGAAAATACAAGCAACTTGACATAAAGATTCAAGATGACCTGTGTATTCCTTACATGAATTTTGATATAGCAAGTTAATACAAGCAACTTGATATAATGGATCAAGTTGACCAGAGTATTGCTTGCAGAACAGACAAGGATTATCTCCTTTCATGCATGACTTGGATCGTCCTCCTTGATCTTAGGCTGATCATATCCTGAGACAAGTGCATACCGTAATAAGAGATAAAACCTTTATCCAGTTTGGATGAGGTAGGAAGAACCAAAGGAAGAGCATTGAACCTGCAAACAAACAGTGTATACATAAAGAATAAAGAATATGGATCCTTGATAATAGTTCATGCTCATATGGTCGAGGTATACGCTGTAGTCAGCAAGCCGTAGTGATCTATGACTGCATTTTGCATAAGATCACGTAGCTTGGTGAACTTCCCACATAGACACCATTAGTACATGCCCCAGAACTTCATCGGAAATAATGCGCAAACGATATAAAACAATGCTGCAAGATCCTGATACAGATAAAAGAACGATTGTACTCACAAATCAACCAAGTATTTGATAGCTTAACATAATTTTCTTGTCAAAGAAAATGTCACTTTTGTCTTTGTTTTGGTAAGGAAGGATGCATCCTTGTTGAAGACAGTTTGATTATTGATGTTGATTGTGTGGTTGATTGGTAAATGGTCATTGTGTGAGTAGTTTGTCAATGTTTATTTTGGTATCTGCATGGATGGGTATGTACAAGGTGTTGTCATGTTTTTGTGTGATTTTTCAATGGTTTTGTCGATGTTTTTGGATTTTGAATTGTTTTGAATGTTTTTGGTATTTTTGCGAGATATTTTTGAATGTTTTTGGATTTTTGATAATTGTTGGAATGAAGAACTTAATGAATCATAAGACAATGTAGAATCCACTTCCATCAATAGGTTAAAGGCATTGCCCCCAGTTTTAGACATGACTATGAAAAAGTGGGATGCAAGATGTATGGAGTACTATCATAATTGCAGAGGAATAAAAAGCCATGGTTGATGGATGGATGGATGTATGTATGAAGTAGATGTGATCGCAACAAGTCTGAAAGACAATGGAGCCATAGCCTTTACGAGTGGCGCCTGTTTGCCAGGTTTTCACCATCGTACTTACCCAAGGGGCCACCGGAGTGGTTGTTCACCGTTTGGATGCATGATTTTTCTTTACTTTTTTTGAATGTTTTTGAATTTTCTTCAGGACATTTTTCTAAATGTTTTTGGTATTTTCTGGTATGTAGGGGAGCTTGATGCTCTGTACAGCTTAGGTATAAAACCGTTTGAGGTGCATGCTGTTGATTGGATCTGCAAGCGGTTCTCCGTCTGATGTAGCCAACTAATATGCCCTGGACCCGAACACAACAGTGACAACATATGGGCCCAACTAGTTTGATTCAAACTTGCCCTGATGTTCTCGGTTTGGTTGGTTGCGAGGATTCTCTCGTAGAACAAGATCACCTACCTCAAATGTACGAGGTCTAACTCGGTGATTGTAGCTTCTGCTCATGCGCTGCTGATAGGCTTTGAGATGGTTGTATGCAGCTTGTCGCTTCTCATCTAGTAACTCTAAGTCTTGAAGACGGGATACTCTGTAGGCTTCGTCATCGATGAGATTGTGCAAGGAAACCCGTAATGATGGTATCTCGACCTCAATAGGCAAGATAGCTTCTGCACCATAGACCAACGAATAAGGAGTTGCACCTGTAGGGGTTCGAATGCTAGTTTGATATGCCCATAGTGCCAGATTTAGTTGAACATGCCAGTCACGGCCGGCATCATTGACTGTCTTCTTTAGGATCCTCAATATGTTTTTATTGGATGCTTCGGCCTTACCATTGCCTTGTGGGTAATAGGGAGTGGAAAAGCGGTGTTGGATATGAAATTTCTCACAAAGTTCACGGACATCCTGGTTTTTGAAAGGAAGACCGTTATCTATGATGATGGACATGGGTACACCATACCGGCAGATGATGTAGTTGAGGATGAATGAGGCGATCTGCTTGCCGGTGACTTGGGTAAGTGGAACAGCTTCGATCCACTTTGTGAAATATTCGGTGGCGGTAATAATGAATTTATGGCCATTGGATGAAGATGGATGAATCTTACCCACAAGGTCAAGGCCCCATTGACAGAAAGGCCATGGTGTTGTGATTGGTTGCAGTTCCTGGGCTGGTGCATGTATCAGGTCGCCATGAACTTGACATTTCTTGCATTTTCTGACAAAGTAGTAGGAATCCTTTTCCATAGATGGCCAATAATATCCAGCTCGCAGGAGTTTCTTGGCGAGTGATGGACCACTTGAATGAGTCCCGCAAATTCCTTCATGTACCTCTTCCAAAGCCTTTGTTATCTCACCTTGTTCCAGACATCGAAGGAGAGTACCATCAAGACCGCGTCGGTATAGGGTTTTGGCAATAATGGTATATCGAGCAGTTTGGCAAATGAAGGTTTTACGTTGGTTATTTGATTGGTTGGGAGGAAGGGTGTGATTGCGAAGATAGGTGTAGAACTCACCGTACCATGGGGATTCAGAACTGACAAGGCGACATATCATCTCGGATTCAGGGGTATCATAAGCGGGGATCCAAAGCTGTTCTACCAAGAACTCATAGCGTGTTGAATTTTGTGGAAGATCTAGGAGAGATGCGATGGTAGCCATAGCGTCAGCAGCTCGATTCTGATCTCTTGGTATCTGCTCAAAAGTGATAGTAGTAAATGATGTCTTTAGAGTGTCCACCATTTGCTTATATGGCATGAGTTTATCATCTTTGGTCTGATATTCATCAGTTGCTTGTCGAATGACTAGTTGGGAATCGCCATATACTTGTAGTTCTTGTAATTTCCATTGTACGGCTAGCCTAAGTCCTGTGATCAAGGCCTCATATTCTGCTATGTTGTTTGTGCATGGGAATGTGAGCCTGTAAGACTTCGGGATGTTGTCACCTTGAGGTGTGATAAACAGAATGCCTGCCCCTGAGCCATGCCTAGTGTATAATATAGTTTCCATGGATGTGCTGTTGTGATCATGAATATCTCTTCATCTGAAAAATTGGAAATAAGAGGATGATCGCCTGTGAGGGGTGCATCGGCCAACTGATCTGCAATAACCTGACCTTTGATAGCTTTACGGTCTACATACTCGATGTCAAATTCACTTAGAATCATCACCCATTTGGCCAAGCGGCCTGTCAATGCTGCTTTGCTGAGTAAATACTTGAGTGGATCAATCTTTGCAATGAGTTGTACCTTGTGTGTTAACAGATAGTGCCTCAGTTTAGTGGCTGCTAAGATTACTGCTAGGCAAGCTCGCTCAATAGGGGTGTAATTGAGTTCATAGCCTACCAGTGTGTGAGAGATGTAGTAAACAGCACACTCTTTTCCTTCTGCATTATGTTGTGCCAGTAATACACCTAATGCTGTACTTGTTGCTGAGATATAGAGTAACAACGGTCTACTTGGATCTGGTGGCATCAATAATGGTGGATTCATGAGATAGTCTTTAAGCGTCCGAAATGCTTGCTGGCATCGGGCATCCCACTAAAAGCGGATGTTCTTGTGTAGCAGATGTGTAAATGGGTGACACTTATCAGCCAGTTGTGCAATGAATCTTCAGATGGATTGAAGTCGCCCTTGTAATGTCCTTAGCTGACTGTTATTCTTTGGTGGTGGCATGTCCATAATTGCCTTAACCTTTGCTGGATCGACCTCAATGCCTTTGCTTGAGACAATGTATCCTAGAAGTTTCCCGGAGGTTACTCCAAAGACGCATTTCTTTGGGTTGAGTCGAACATGATATTGTTCCAGTCTATCAAAGATTTTATCTAAGATGTGGAGATGTCCTTTTCTGGTGAGTGATTTTGCTAGTAAGTCATCCACATAATCTTCCATCATGGTATGCATCATGTCATGGAAGATGGTGGTCATTGCTCTTTGATAGGTTGCTCCTGCATTCTTGAGACCGAAAGGCATTACATTCCAGCAATATGTGCCCCATGGACATGTGAAGGCTGTCTTATGTTGATCTTCTAGTGCGATCTTTATCTGATTGTATCCTAAAAAGCCATCCATGAGTGAAAGCATGGCATGCCCCGCTGTCAGATCCACTATGATGTCGATATGTGGTAGGGGGAAGTCATCCTTAGGACATGCCTTATTCAGATCTCTGAAGTCAGTACAAATGTGAATGCCCCCTTTTGGTTTGCCGACAGGAACAATGTTGGATATCCATTCTGCATAATCAATTGGTCTAATGAAACCAACATCTAGGAGTTTCTTGAGTTCTGTTTAGACTAGCACTGCAATCTGAGGATGCATCTTACGAAGCTTCTGCTTGACAGGTTTGGCTCCTTCTGCTACGGTGAGGTGATGCATGACTAAATCAGGATCAAGCCCAGGCATGTCTGCATATGACCATGCAAAGTTGATTTGACGCTTCTGGAAGAACTCTATAAACTTAGGTTGTTCCTCTGGAGTGAGAAGAGATGCTAGATGTATGAGATGAGGATTTTTAGGAGTCCCGACATTGTACTCTTTGGTTTCCTCGATGAGAATTGTTGATCGTTCCTGTTGTGTATTATCAGGGAGAATGTCAAACCCTTCATCCTCAGGCACCTCAGAGAGGTTTTCACCATTGGATACGCTCTTTCTTTTTACTTTTGTTGGATCAAATAGTGCCACGGTGTGGTTTTCACTAGAAGATCCATGTTTTATTGTTATATTTTTGCAGCTGAAAGGTTTGACATCCACCCCGAAGTATGTTGCGCTATTAAGTTCAATGGCGAATCCAACTTTGTGATCCCTGCTTGGTAGGTTATCCCTTAATTCCAAAAAGTCAATGATGGCCTCATCATTCTAGAAGAGGTCAAGACATGGGGAATTTGGTTGGTTCCATTCGATGAGTTCAGGGTGGATAATGGGCATTACTTCATCGATTAGGTTAAGTGCATTAGATGTATTAGTGAGGGTTAAGACGTTATGGTGAAGGTCGTTAATGGTACTCTCCCTATCAGAATCAGGCGTAGGATGAGACGTAGGGTCTGTGGAAGATGTTTCCAGTTCAGGAACCCAAGTGGTCTTTATCTGTGCTTCTCTGTAAACAGGGATGTCTTTGCATGGCGGAGGTGGTGATGTGTCTTCCTCATCTGAAGTATTAAGTTATACCGAATCAAATTCCCATTCATGTGAGTCGGTCTCTAAATCACTTTCCAACATTCGATTGCTATACCATACTGGGATGCCTTTTGAGTTAAATACTGCAGGTGTGATTGGTTGATGTACCTTTGTAGTGATCGGTGCTACAGGAAGTTTGATGGGGATAAAAGAATCTGGCACAGGAAGTATCGGCAGTGTTGACTCAGTGGCTTCTGCGGGAACTGCTGGTACCATAGATGTTGTTGCGGATTCTGATACAGTTGCTGCTGCTAATGGTGCGACTGATGAGATGACGAGTTCGTTTGATGGGATGAGTGGCATTGGTGATAGTTGTGTTGGGGTTTTGAGCCTCAGTGGGGCTGTTGGGATGGTGCTTGAGGGTGCTTTGATTATGAAAGGTGCCCGCTTTGCAGTAGGTGGACAAAATGGTTTGCTGGGTTTTCCTTTGAACTTGAGTTTAGGAAAGATCTCTTTTTCAAAGCCGAGGCCTGTATTACCTTTGGGCTTGAATTCCGGCAGCAGGGGTTCATGTCGTCCTTGTTTGCAATATCCCAAAGCACTTTGACCATCATACCCCATTCTTTGCATAATGAGGAGACCTTTGCCATACTGTTCTATAGGAAGTGTAACTCGTGTTTTATCAGTGGTGATGGGATCTTTATAGATCCATTCCGCCAGGTCCTCATCTTGTGTTTCTTCCTCTTGACTCTTTCCAAGAACGCAAGGTGTCAAAGCACATGCTGGTATGTTTAGTGGTTGCTGGAGTACTTGCTGTAGTTTACCATGAGTTCTAGGAGAAGTGGGCATTTGTCCCACACAAAAGAGTTGACTCAAGTTGTATTCCCCAGGACCTTCCTCTGCTATCTTCATCTTAAGCTTTTCTTGCTTGGGTATAATGGTGTTTGAACGGGCAAGAGAGGCGGGACTTATATATGATGTGGAGGAAATGGCTTCTCTATTATTAGGAACGGTAATCTCTGGTTGATGGTTGATATTATGGCAATATGCAAAGGGATTTGCGTCACCCAGAATTGTGATCTCTACACCGTTATGTGGGAACTTGATACATTGATGGTAGGTAGATGGAACGGCTTGCATGGCATGTATCCAAGGTCTTCCTAACAATAGATTGTATGGCAGAGGAAGGTCCAGAACCTGACAAATGATGTGCTTTACCACGGGGCCCACTCGGATTGGTAGTACCACAGCTCCTTTGGATGAACACTCCACATCGTCATAGGCTTTGATTGTGATCTTCTAACGAGGATCCACTGATTCGACTGCATATCCCAATGCTGTGACCAACTGCAGTGTGCAAATATTCAGGCCTGCTCCATTATTGATCAAGACTCGCTTGATCCTATGCTGGTTAATAAATCCTTCGATGTGGAGTGAGGCATTATGAGGTTGCTGGAAGGAAGAGTTGTCACTTTCGAAAAAAGTGAGACAAGGTGAGGACTTTAGATTTCCAACCATGGCTTGAAATTGGTCTGTATTCAGATTTGCAGGGACTGACGCCTCTTGGAGTGCTTGATCCAAGATAGTTTTATGAGATGGCGATAGATGCAAAAGCTCTAAAATGGATATAAGCGCAGGGGTTTTGTCTAATTGTTCCACAAGATTGTACTACTTTGGGATGGAGGTGGTGCCTTGTGGAGCTGCCTTTATGGTAACTTTGCCGCGACGCGTAACAACATTGCAATTTGAGTTGGGATTTTTGAAGGTTATAGTTGCAACTTGTTCATTGGCATCATACAGATGATTTACAGTGTAATTATACGCAGCCTGTGTATAATCAGTGGTATCAGTGCCTCGCCTCGAAGTGGAAGGACCCCTTTGATCTTGTGATGGAAGTGGATTTTTGAACATCATATGATCATTATTTGTTGTTTTTGGGTCATGTCCTTCAATTTCAATTTCTCCTCGATCAATAAGATCCTGAATGAGATCTTTCAATCAGTGACAATTACTTGTCTTGTGTCCTCTCCCTTGATGGAATTTACAGTGTTCAGTATCTCTCCACCATGCTGGTTTGACCTGAGGCTCATAGTTTGATAGCTTAGGTAGAGTGACCAAATTTTGAGAGAGGAGTTGTCGCAATATTGTTTCAATGGGTTCCCCTAAGGGAGTGTATGTGCGTTTCTATTTTTGCTGACGAGGTCTAGGTTCATCATGAGATGTGATGCGACCTTGATTAGAAGGAACATTTGTGTTATTCTGAGGTGGAGGATTTTGTCCTGCAAACCAAACCACATGTTGTGCATTTTGGATAGTCCTGGCATCCACAACCCCATCATTGACGATATTCTTGTTTTTATTCCAGAAGTTTGGTTTATCGCTGTTGAAGCGTGGGCGAGGACCATCTTTTGGTTCATTAAAGATTTTGATGAGTCCCTTCTTGATAAGTGCCCTTTCACACTTCAAACCCTTGGTGATCATATCATTAAAAGAGTCTGTGTCTTTGACATCCAGGTGAAATTCCATTTCTTCGTTTAAGTTGGAAATGAATATTTCCACTAGTTCTCATTTAGGTAACTGAAGAGAACGTCTGCTAGACATTTGACGCCATCGTTGCAGGAATACTGAGAATTGCTCACCTGGTTTTTGTTTGGTGTTGCATAGATCAGCCATGGTGACATCGCGTTCAATGTTATGAGAGTAATGAGCTAGGAACTTCTGGATGAGTTCCTCAAATGCTCTAATGCCACCTGGTAGTCGGGAAAACCATGATGTGGTTGTTCCTCCCAAGCTTTGGGGAAAAAGGCGCATTAGGTAGGTGTCTTCATATGCCACTTCAAGACAAGCGGAATGAAATTCTCTGACATGATCACGAGGATCTCCCTTTCCTCTATATTTTTCAAATTTGGGTGTTTCGAATCCTCGTGGAAATGGTGGCATGTAAAGATCCCTATCAAAAGGATAGGGACAGATGTCATTGAGTGAGAATTGGTTAGTCTTGACACCACTATGAAGTTGTTGGGCGAGATTCTCGACTTGTTGCCGCAACATCTCCATTTCATTTGGAGGAGGAGGTTGTGGGTTACCTCGAGGAATGTTATATCTGATGGGATCTCTACCTCTTTCTTCTTCATGGCGACTTTGTCTTTCTGATGCTTGTCTTAATTGGGCAAGATCAAAGTCAGAGGGGAGTTTTGCTCCTTCTTGAGCGAGTCTTAAGAAGTGAGCATCCGCATTGCTCCTGAGTATTTCGTCAAAAAGTCTGTTAAAGAGAGGGTTATGCTGAGCCCTTTCTATTGTTGCAGGAGTGGGAGTACTTGGGTTTTCGTCATCTGCATTTCCTCCAAGTGCTTCTTGAAATTCATTGAGATTTTCCTCTTCTTCTTCTTCCCTTTCTATTTCTCGTTGCCTGGACTGTGATCGGGTTTGAGCCATTTTGCTTGCAAGCTGTTGTTGAAGTTGTGTGAAAATAATGATGAGTTTTTGATGAGATGAAAGGTTGATGGTTGGTGAATTGTGTTGCACATGGATCTCTAGCACTTTTAAGGTGGATGTAACCAAAATTCCTTCTTTGAATTGCTTGTTTGTTTGATAAGTTTTGATGTGATAAGGTGTAGAGAAATCTGAGATGTGTTACAGATTGAACTACCTAGTAATGAGAGGATTCACTCATGAACTAGTTTTAACTTACGTAGATGTGTCTCTTAGGATGAGCTTATCCTAGATGTAGAAACAATCTAAAAAGTGATGTGAAGTGTTTGATTTCAAGCAATATCTAAAAGAGAACTTGGAACAATAACCTCTTAATGTTTTGAGAGTTGGGACGGATTGATGATGAAGTGATGATGTATGAGTGAGATGATGGATGAAAATGTTTTCAACTTCAATAAAAACTTTGCGTCACAAATGGGACAAACTCTACCTCTTCCCTTTCAGGTGTTGGAGGTATTTCTCGAGCTGTGTTGTAGGTGATGCAGACGTTTGGGAAGAAGTTGGGATTAATCTTTCCTCCTTGATTTTTGTGATAACTCAAAGCTCTATATTGCATAAAAGCTCTGCGGTTCAATGATTCTAAATCAAATTCATTTGTTTTACCTTGAAGGCATAGACGCATGCGATGTAGAAAGACTCTATGGGAGACAAAGATTTGTCGATTGATATAGAAGAATTTCCTCCTTTTGATCAAAGCCTTTGAGCTTAATGGTCTTCTTTTCAAGTTGATATTCTGATGACACTTCTTCTTTCGCAAGATGTGAAGAATGGTCATAAAATTTGACTCTTTGTTGTTTGTACCTTGTTTTTGATGTTTTTGGTTGTTTTGACAGATGTTTGGTTGGATGAATACTTTGTTTTTGGGAAGTGATTTTCTGATTTTTCTTTAACAAGAAAACAAAGCAAGCACACAAACACAAGAATGTTGCCTCAAAGGCACAAATGAGTATGGGTCTAGATCAACCCAATCTTTGGACTTGTATATGACCCTTCCTTTAGATGTATTTTAAGGTGTATTTCCAAAGCCTGAAGTCGGCTCAATTTGCACTTGGTCTTTAAAACGAACACATTTCAAACACTTTTTATCCCTAAGGTCAAATGGCCAGTTGTGATAAATTTAGCCCACATCTTGATATTTCTTCGACTTTGGTACTACATACCTTATGAATCCCGCCGTGGCAGGTAAGGATGTGATATACTAAGTCTTGCACGAGCATAACAAATAGATGATCCCTATGATGGGGGAGTCACCACTTTTATCAAGCCACAAGTGACTTTTCAAAAAGCTATGTTTCTACTCAAGGAAATATGTATGGTGAGTATCTTGGAGCAAAACCATCTATGCTCTTGCACTAAATTATATCGCAAATATCCTCAATCAATAGAACGGGTGGGCTACTACTAAAAGGTGTTTAGTCATGTTCGATGTTTTTGGACATAAGTTCATTCTGCAGTGACTCACTTAAGAGCCTTGTAACTGGTGGTGGGGCCCATTTGTCCTTTCGGCCAGTTACACTGTAGGAACAGCTATACCCAAGGCTACAACTTTCGCTCTCACCTGATTTCTATAGTGGCTCGAAGGATTTACCGCTCGAGGTCATTCCCAAGAGTATCGATCCCTTGGTAGGCCTCTCTTAAAAAGATAAAATTTTGAGTGTTACTAACACTTTTCTCTTGCACCTAGGACCACGAAAGCCAAGGGAGAGGATAGTGTGTGTTAGAGGTAGGACCACTCGACTGACTTTTTGCACAAGTGTGCCAAGTACGAAAGACACTTGTTCTTTTTAATCCACCATTACAAATGTGATCTAACTATTTGGAGATGTTGCTCCAATAGCCATGGTGTTCTTTTTAACTTCAAAGGCAATTGTTTGAGTAAACTCGAATTTGAAAATCCTGGTCAACTTAATGAAAAACACGTTTGCATGAAGTAAAATTGCTTTAAAAATGAGACAAGTTGATTGTGAATTTTATTTGCACCAAAAATGGAAGTGTGGATTGTGAGTTTTATCTTGATGCAAGAAATAAAATTTGCCTTGTTGATTTTAAGCACCAAAACGAAGTTTGTTTCCTAACTTGCAAAAAAATAAAGTTGTTTTTGTATAAGTTTGTGGTTCTTTTTACCTTGGAACAATGAAATTCTTTTTAAGAGCCCCAAACAAATGTGTGATTCTTTTTTTTTAAAAGCCCAAATTTGAAATGTGAAGTTAATTTTAAACCAAAATAAAAGGTGAATTCATTTTTAAAACCAACTTCAAAAACAAGTTAGTAAGAAATATAAATCTACTTTTTAATCTAATTTAAATCTGCACAAAAGAGAAAAATAGTTAGTAAAATCCGCCTATTTGGTGGGCTTCTACAAGCCTAATTTGTTTTTTGGTTTTTTTTTTTTTTTTGGTTACAAGGTGATTTGTACAACGTTTTGTTACAATAACGCTAGTCTGCGTTTGAACAGAGGCACTATTTAACACAAACGCACTAAAAGAAAGGGAAAGATAAGAGAAGACAAAAGCACTGAAATAGGGTGAATAGCGCCAAAATAATGTCAAACGCACCAAAACAGTGTCAAAAACGCAACCTGTGTGACATTTTCAACATTCAAACATGTTATTGGTTAAAAAAAGTTGATCTTTTTGGTGTTTGGATTCACGTCGGGTTCACCAAATGATGCTCTGCAAAAAGGATTAGAAAATTTGTTTGATGGCAACACACACAAAAGCACAAGAAACAAACGTTAGTGTTAGCAACAAAAGATTATCCTAAACAAGCATATCAAGAGAGATATTAAGCATGAAATAGAAAGCATATAAACATAGAATAAAATAGCTAATCAAGATGCTCATAGTTGCTCCTCCCTTGTTCCTCTCCTCTCCAAATTCCACATGAGTGTAGCTCTCAGCTTTTAGCACTAGCCATGGATGCCATATGGAGATTCAAGATGGTTGAATATGATAAACAAATGCTATGCAAGCGTAGATAGTGATGCTATGAAAAAACTCTATGCTAATACTAGTATAACAACAATACTCTAATGCTTCTTTTTCTTTGCTTGAGGAGAAGGGTTCTATTTATAGAAGAAATGGGGAAATGAAGGGTTAAGATTGAATGGTTTAATCAAGGGCCAAGTTTGAAAGTTGGGGATCCATGTGCACAATTAGCACCAATAAAATGGTGACAAGTGTCAACATAGGATTGGGTTGAGAGAAGAGGTTGGAGGCATTAAAGGCCTGAGAAGACCTCATGGTTATCTAGAGGCTAAGGGTCAAGTCCAAATTAAGATTACCCACTGGATTAAGAGTTAATCCAAGGATAAACCTTTGTGCAAATGTTTAAGAGATAATCATGGTCAAAGCATTAATGGCCTGATGAGACCTTTGGGTTGGGTAGAGGTTGAGTCAAAACAAATGTTTTAACCATGTGGGAGGGTTTGAGGTAGCCATTAATGGTTATTGGAGACTTTGGAGATTAAGTGGTTGAAGGTTGAAAGCCTTCAATGGTTATCAAAGACTTTGAACCATTTAGTGGTTGAAGGTTGAAAGCCTTTAATGGTTATCAAAGACTTTGAGCCATTTAGTGGTTGAAGGTTGAAAGCCTTTAATGGTTATCAAAGACTTTGAGGGTTTGAGAAGTGACTTCCCTTTTGCTTAGGAATGTGACAAAGTTTAGAGAAGGGGTTAGGTTATTTAGAAGTGATTAGAAAATTCTAGAAGGGGTTTAGGCATGCAAGTGGATTTTGTAGGAAAATGCAAGTGGGAGAAATTTTGGTATTTTCAATTAAAATAAAATCATTTATTTCAATTAAATGGTGTAATTTGCATTTGGATAAATATTCAAATAAATATTAATTTATTTAAATGAGAAAAATGAAGATAAAACATTAAAATGCTTGAAGACTTTGAGGGAAACCATTAAAGGCTTGAAGACTTTAAGGAAAACCATTAAAGTCTTAAGAAGACTATAGAAGGAAGCCATCAAGTTTGAAGACTTTAAAGCCATCAAGTTTGAATACTTTAAGGGAAACCATTAAAGGTTTCAAGTGGGTGAGGATAAATAGGATTTTAAATAAATAATTTATTTAAAATAGTTGTGCAACTTGCTTTTGTAGGAAAATACAAGTGGGTGGAGGATAAAAATAATTGTGCAACTTGCTTTTGTAGGAAAATACAAGTGGGTGGAGGATAAAGGTGATTTAAATAAATTATTTATTTAAAATAATTGTGCAACTTGCATTTGTAGGAAAATACAAGTGGGTAGAGGATAAAGGTGATTTAAATAAATGTTAATTTATTTAAATGTGAGAGGTGGGATTTTGGGGGATTTAAATAAATATTAATTTATTTAAATGTGAGAGAAGATTTAATTAAACAAATATGATTTATTTATTTAATTAATGGTCTGAATTTGGTTAAGTGAAATAAATCAAATAAATTGAATAATTTATTTAATTAATAGGAGAAGAGGGTTAAGATGAATTAATTAAATATTAATTTAATTAATTATTAATTGATGGTTAAATAATCAAATAAATATTAAATATTCATTTAATTAAGTGGACAGATTTATGTGACTATAATATATATACATATATATATATGTGTGTGTATACATGTATATATACATATATATATGTACATATACATATATATATGTACATATACATATATATATGTATATATGTACATATGTATATGTATATGTATACATCTATATATATATATATACACATATACATATGTATACATATACATATACATACATATACATATATATGTATATATATGCATATATATATCCATATATATACATGTATATATATATACATATATATGTATATGCATATATATGTATACATATACATGTATATGTATATATATATACATATATGCATATATATGTATACATATACATGTATATGTATATATATATATATGCATATACATATATATACATATACATATACATATGTATATGTATATATACATATATATACATATGTATATGTATGTATATGTATAGATGTATATACATGTATATATATATATACATATACATATTTATATTTATATATGTATGTACATATATATACATATCTATGTATGTGTATATATATACATATACATATCTATGTATGTGTATATATATATATATATATATATATATATATATATATATATGGGTAAGTGCAAGAAGTTGTGTCCACTTAATGTGGAAGTTTTGGACTTAGTTAAAAAGTTGAAATCGGGCGGAAAGAATAGAAGACGAATCGGGATCCCGTTGGCTCTTGGCATCCCGAGCCTAAAATCAAACGGGATCTCGTGGGCCCCGGGATCCTGAGCCTAGAGCTCCAAACGGGATCCCGTTTTGAAAACGAAACGGGATCTCGTGTTGAATATATAGTTTTTTTTTTAACGTAATGCAGTTCATTTTTATCATACAGGATCCTGATTCAAGGTGTGGAGCCCTCACAAGAATTGCCAGCAACTCGCCTTCTTGTCTTCCAGGTATGCCCAATACCCATTTTTATTCAATAATTCATGTTTATATTAATTTTTTAGTTGAAAGATTAGATTTTTAGTTTAAAAATTATTTTTTTTGTTAATAATTTTTAGTTTTAAATTTATTTTTTTTGTTAGAAAAAAATGTGTTTTAGTTCAATAATTTTATTTTAATTAGAAAAGTATGTTTTTATTTTAAAAAATAGTTAAATTTAGTTTGAATTTTTTTTATGAATTGATTAGATTAGGATTTTTTTTAAACGAAACGAAACCCAAAAAAAAATCAAAACCAAAAAATTACAACAAAAATGAAACTATTTAAAACATCTTTAAATTGTATACAACATACCCCCTATGACCACATACGATCACATCACGTCCAACCCCTTACGACCACATATGACCCCATAGGATCAGCCATAGTGTCCAAAGGGGTCATGTATGTGGTCTTAAGGGGTCATGCGTGCACATTCTAATGTACATGTGTGACCCCTTAGGACCACATACATGACCCCTTAGGACACTATGCACGATCCCATGGGGTCGCACATGTACATTGTACAACACATGTGTGTATCCCCTTAAGCCATCTCCTATTTTCAAATTCATTCCCCTTTTAAGCCACATTTGTCATATAATTTAGTTTGAGCTATGTCTATATTATACCTTGAGTTAGAATGTGTGTATGTGTGTGACGAGCCTTTACTAGGACCACATTCTATTCTAATGGACCATTGTTACAACATGTGTGACCCCTTAGGACCAATATGACCCCTTTTACCATCCTAGTAGTTGGGGTATATTGCATACACTAAGTATAGGATGTTACAAGGGGTCATATGTGGTCCTAAGGGGTCACGCATGCGTTAGAACACATGTGTGACCCCTTACAACACAATGTGGTCCTAAAGGCCCGTCACACACATTCCACTTTTTTAACATTTATGTACACAACATGTACCCCTTATGACCCAATTTGACCACATAAGATCTCCTATATTGTGTACATACGTCCATCCCCTTAAGTCGAGTGTCTTAAGTACATGAAATTAACTAATTAACTAATTATGACTATACCCCTCTTAAAACATACTATTACAATCATACTCGTTTTAATGTATACTAGGACCTATTAACTATATTTAAAGTAAATCTTCTTATAAAATGATCCCCTTAACTATATGTATACTAGGACCTATAAACTATATGTATACTAGGACATTTTAAAATGTATACTAGGACATTTTAAAATGTATACTAGGACCTATTAACTATATGTATAAACTAGGACCTTATAAAATGATCCCCTTAAGCCACATGTGTGTCCTATATTTAAAGTAAATCTTCTTTCCTTTACTTGCCACATACATCCTATAATCTAGGCAAATGGTATTCAGTCACATACATCCTAATTAGGCCTATCATCTTAAGCCACATACATCCTAATTAGCCCAATCCGTTTAAGTCATGTGTCTTAAATGATTAATTACAAAAGTTGTAGATGCTAAATTTGAAATTCCTATTCTAAACTTACATGAAATTAACTAATTACAACCATACGGGCCTCTTAAATAGCATGTAATAGGTCCTATTAACTATATATTCAATTTATTAAACTTAATTATGATCAAATGTAATATAATTTCGACCATGTCCCCTTAAGACACATGTAATTAGGAAATGTTGCACGTACATCCTATAATTTCTAGGCCTATCCCCTTAAGCCAAATACATCCTAGAATTTATGCCTCTCCCCTTAAGCCACATACATCCTATAATTTGTAGATGCTAAATTTGAAATTCCTATTCTAAGTACATTAAATCAACTATTTACAACCATACGTGCCTCTTAACATACTATTACGACAATTCCCCTTTTAACATACTAGGACCTATTAACTATATATATTATTAAATGCCATATATATTAAATAGCATGAAATAGGTCCTATTAACTATATATTCAATTTATTAAACTTAATTATGATCAAATGTAATTTAATTTCGACCATGTCCCCTTAAGACACATGTAATTAGGAAATGCACGTACATCCTAGAATTTATGCTCATCCCCTTAAGCCACATACATCCTATAATTTGTAGTTGCTAAATTTGAAATTCCTATTCTAAGTACATTAAATTAACTATATTTACAACCACACGGGCCTCTTAACATACTATTACGACAATTCCCCTTTTGACATACTAGGACCTATTAACTATATATATTATTAAATGTCATATATATTAAATAGCATGAAATAGGTCCTATTAACTATATATTCAATTTATTAAACTTAATTACGATCAAATGTAATTTAATTTCGACCATGTCCCCTTAAGACACATGTAATTAGGAAATGCATGTACATCCTATAATTTAGGCTCCTCCCCTTAAGCCACATACATCCTATAATTTGTAGTTGCTAAATTTGAAATTCCTATTCTAAGTACATTAAATCAACTATATTTACATTAAATTACTATTCTTAACATACTATTACGACAATTCACCTATTAACATACATTCAATCTATCCCCTTAAGCCAATCTATTAACATACATCCTAATTAGGCCTACCCCCTTAAGCCAATTGTCCTAGTTAGGACAATCCATTTAAGTTGTGTGTCTTAAATGATTAATTACAAAATTTAATTACGACCTATTTAGGCCTATCCCGTTAAGCCACAATTATCCTATTTCTAGTTTGATCCCCTTAAGCCACGTGTCCTAACTGTAGGCCAATCCCCTTAAGTCATGTGTGTCACTTGATGATTAATTATAAACATTTTCATGTAGATGTTAAATTTTAAATTCTTATGTACATGATCATATATATTATATGTAAAATCGTGCATGTTCTTGATTTCATAGGTACACATGTAATTTTTTATCATTTATCTATTTGTAAAGTTTGTATATGTATATATATGTTTACAATGTATATATATGTAGATTGTACATGTTTTAAAATTATTTGTAATTTAAATTCATGTTTTAGTTTCAAAAGTTAGAATTTAAATTCTTATTTGATTTTTAATTAAATGTATTGAATGTGTACATGTGTATATATATGCATAGCTCAGATTACATACACATCATCACATGGATTTGTTTGATATAGAAGATTTGCTTAATGAAACAGGGCTTGAGCAACCCCCCCCAAAATGACCCTGCCCATGGTGCACCACCTCCACCCCCATCTCCTCCTCCACCTCCACCCCCACCCCCACCCCCACCCGGTCATCATCCTCCACCTCCTGATTCTGCTGAGGGTCAATTTCGAGCCATTATTGATGAGAATGTTATTTTCATACAGGGGAAAGTTAATGAGATCCTTAGAGCACCACATATATCCCCACACATGCACCGTTTTGCATCTACGATGCAAAATGTTATTGATGCAGTTAGGTCTATAGATGCAGAGCTCGATTCACATCGAGCATGGAGAGAGGAGAGATGCTGGTTTTATTCTGATGGCCTCTCCTATAAGGATATTTTGAACCTAAGAATAGACATATCTCACCTTGTTCCATATTTTTCAAACCCCGTCATAAGTGAACCCATTCCACCAAACAAATCCCGCATATCCATGGGGTGGTGTACACATCAAGGCATGGCCGATAATTTTTGGGATCGATGGCAGATGATATTTGATACTCCACCACATGCCAACTTAGAGTGCCCTTTATACTTCTTGAGAAAATTATATGCAGAGTTTGTTTTGGGTTTAAAGCCCAATTATTTTGATATAAGAGCATTCCAGGGTGTTGGTGGTGGCATGCCACATAATAGGTTGGGGGCAATTGACCCCAATAGACCTTCCCGTCGCCAAGCCATTATGGCTCCTATGCCTGTTATACCTATGACTGTTCATCAACGTTCTGTTATCTCCACATTGGACTCATTGACCACACTCACTGGTAGCCTTAGTCAGCAGACAACCAATTTGTTGGACCATGGCGACATTGACACTAGTGAGGATGATGTTGACATGAGTACAACCATTCCACGTACATCGACACCTCATTTTTGTACGAGTTTCCATTGACTATGCTATGGGCCTTGTGATGGTCCACACCTTGCTTCGAGTTCACATCATGGTCCATCCTCTTCAGCTGCACGAGGAGCATCCACTGATCATGATAATATCAGTTCATATGTTGATTTTCTTTGTGCTGATGATCATCCCATAGATCATGATTTACGTGGTAAACAGGTATGGGGAGATCCAGTACATACATGTACAGTTTGCAATTTTATATATATATATATATATATATATATATATATATATATATATATATATATATTTACATAATTTATATAGATCTCTCTATCTATATATGTCTTCACTATTTACACATTTGCATGTCTCCAGCCCATGTTTGGGGCCACTATGACACCAGTTTCTACGTCGGATTACCCATCTGCCACTGTGGTGAGTGCAGCTCCTCTAGCATCGGTTGTTGCGGATGAGCAGAGAGATTCGGTACGTTGACACTCTATCTTAATTTATATATATATTTAGAGATTTAATTAATTTTGTTCATCAAACTTACATTCAATATTTTAAATAAATAAATAAATAAACATCATGTACATTTGATTTAATATCTAGATTTAATTAATTTTGTTGTACAGGTGGACACGACCATCAGGATGAGTTTACATCCAGATGGGCCATATGATCATCCTGATCCACTTGATAGTTTTCTATAGACATCATCATCATTTCAGGTATTTAATGTTGATTTAAATTTAAAAAAATTGATACAAGTTTCAAAATCATATTTTATTTAAAAATTAAATTAATTGATACATATAATTGACACGTGCAACTCTTTTTTAAATACCTTGTAGGATCTTGTTGATAGTGGCTCAGTTTTTTTTGATGTCGCCCCGGATACTGTAATGCCTAGAGGAGATGATCTGAGTCAGGTATGTATGCGTATGATCATTAAATTATCTCTAGTTCAAAATGAACATTTTAAATGTAAATTAGGTCTAAATTTCTATTTTAAATCATCAATTGATCTTGATCTCTCTCTCTCTCTCTCTCTCTCTCTGTGTGTGTGTGTGTGTGTGTGTGTGTGTGTGTGTGTGTGTGTGTGTGTGTGTGTGTGTGTGTGTGTGTGTGTGTGTGTGTGTGTGTGTGTGTGTGTGTGTGTGTGTGTGTGTGTGTGTGTGTGTGTTCATGTACTATATATAGCATGAGATACCAGTGCCATTGACTGCCCCTATAGCACCTAGAGATGCAGAGCCCTCAGTAGAGTCTAGAGGAGATGAGCCTACTCATGTACACGTATGTGCTACTGAACTTATAATTGAAATTTTTAAATTGTTTTTAAATATATATATATATATATATATATATATATATATATATATATATATATATATATATATATATATATATATATATGAACATGAACTACGTAGAACTCTCACAAACTTGAACATTTTTGTCTTGCAGAGTGGATCTTCTCCTCTTCGTCCGCGTGGCTTGAAGAGGAATCTAGATCATATTTAGGGCTTACATCCGTCTTCATTTTAGGGGCTAGATTTGTTACATGTTTCATGCAGTTTACTGACATTTGATCATTCCATCCCATGGGACTTGTTTATTTTGCGCACTTTGATTTTGAGCATGGACTTGATACATATATGTATATACATATACATATACATATACATATATGTATATGTATATACATATACATATACATATGTGTATATGTATATGTATATGTATATACATATACATATACATATACATATACATATACATACACGCACATATATGTATGTATGTATGTATGTATGTATGTATATGTATATATGTATATGTATATGTATATGTATATGTATATGTATATGTATATGTACATATCTATATATACATATATATGCGCGCGCGCACACACACATACATATATACATACATACACATACATACATACTAACACACACACACGCATATCTATGTATGTATGTATACATACATACATACATACATACATACATACATACATATATACACACAAGCACACACACATATAAAAATATATACATATACAAACATACAAATACACATACACACACACATACACACACACACACATACATACATACATACATACATACATACATACAAAGTAAAACATACGCACATACATACACACCTACAAACAAACATATATACAAACATACATACATACATACATATATGTAACAGCCAAGACTAAAACAATACTTAAAAAACTCTATGAATAAAATAGACCAATAGAAAAAGATAGAAGAAAAGAAAGAGCCCAAAAGTTAAAAGAAAAGCAAGGAGAGGAAAACAACAAAGAGCTAAGCTGAGCAAAGCCAAGAGGAGACAGGAGAAAGGAAAGGAAACTAGAGAGAGGAGAAAAGGAAGAAAAATAGGACCAAGAAACTAACGATAGGGGCCTCTTAGCGTATCAAGCAAAGGTTGCCAAGAAGGATTGAGGCTCCATCCATCATCACGATAACCTAAACCAAGAGTTATCCCACCTTCGCCAGGTCTTCAGGTGGAATGGGTACACGGATAAGCATATCTCTAAAGCTTTCCACCAAGCCGAATCTTATTTCCATGCTTCCTCCAACCCCATGCCCTCTCAATCTCCTCTACTCTCAGGTGTGGCCCTTCTTTTTGTTGAATGTATTTCCCACAAGATCTCTAAAATTCTTATCAAGAAGGGTCTTCGTTGTGCGTTCAAACCTTGTTTGACCTTAAAAGAGTGTATACCCCCTCTCAAATATCCTAGGGATATCTATTCGGAGTCAGGGGTTTATAAGGTGGTTTGCTCGTGTGGTACACTATATATAGGGGAGACAAGTCATTCGTTCAACACAAGAATCAAGGAGCATGGTGCTGACATCAAACACGAGCGTGTTCTCAAATCAGCCTTAGCAGAACACTCCTCAGTCACCAAGCATCATATTTGTTTAGAGGACAGCCAAATCCTTTTTAAGGAAGAAAACTTCTTCAAAAGGAAACTTAAGGAGGCCATTGTCATTAATAATCACTTGACCAATCTTAATCGTGATGATGGACGAAGCCTCAATCCTTCTTGGCAACCTTTTCTTGATACGCTAAGAGGCCCCCTTCGTTAGTTTCTTGGTCCTATTTTCCTTCCTTTTCTCCTCTCTCTAGTTTCCTTGCCTTTCTCCCGTCTCCTCTTGGCTATGCTCGACTTAACTCTTTGTTGTTTTCCTCTCCTTGCTTTTCTTTTAACTTTGGGTCTCTTTCTTTTCTTATGTCTTTTTATATTGGTCTATTTTATTCGTATAGTTTTTTTTAGTATTGGTTTGGTCTTGGCTGTTACATATATGTATGTATGTATGTTTGTATGTATATATGTTTGTTTGTTTGTTTGTAGGTTTGTATGTATGTGCATATGTTTTACTTTATATATATTTATATATGTATGTATGTATGTATGTATGTATGTATATGTACATATTTTTACAGGTTTTTATATACTCTTTGGTGTTTATTCTTTTGTATTTTTATTTTTATTCTTTGGGGTGTGTTCTTTTCTTTTTTCTAGGTTTTTCTTATTGAGAGTCTTCTAATTTACTTTTTATTTATTTTATTTTTATTTTTATTTCTTACCTTAACCCTCATGATTTCTTTCTCTCTCTCCTCTCTCATCTTTATATTTAGTCTAGATCTGTAACTTGTCATCTTTCATCTCCTTTGAACTCTTCTCTCATCCTGATGATAAATCACAGAGTGTGATTCAAAATATTGATGATAAATTTTTTTTTGCACACAATCTAATCTAGAAGCATCAAGAAATTTATAGCATGGATTGTGGAAATCTGATAGCTTTAATTACCTATCATGTTTTGATAAAAGAATATGTCATATAGGTAGATGTGTATCCTACATGGATGGATGCATATCCAGTTTGGATAGATTCTTGTCCCATATAGACATAAGATACCTAATAAAAAAAGTTTAATGAACACATAATATTTTACTAGATGGAAAAGTTTAATATGCTTGTCTTGCTTGGATGGATACCTGTCTTGTATGGATAGATGATGAAAGGACATTTGATAACTTAATAACTAGATAAAGTTAAAAAAAAAAAGGTTAAAATTTTTGAGGTACAACTTGAGGGTTGTTATCTTTATTCTCCCATCTTGAAGCGTCAACTTGACCTTATCCTAACCTACGATCTTATAGATATAGGTATCCCATAAGAAGAAAACACCTCCAACAAAGCTCTCATACTCAAAGATCCACTCCTTATGATGAATCATGTGAGAATATGCTAAAAAATCAACCAACCACCATCACAAGAAGCATGTGCACATGAATATGCCAACTAACATGTCTTCACCTTCTTCATTGGAAGAATATTATTTCATTGAAGTAGTCTCATTGGATATGTTTTCTTTATCTTTCTCACCCTTATTTTTGTTGCAATCTCTTCTAATATGTCTAGTCTCCCTAAAGCTCCAACTCTTAACCTTAGATCTTCTAAAGGATTTAGACCTACCATCTTCTTATTCTTACCTCTTTCCTTTGAATATGTAATATGTCTAGTCACCCCATAGCTTAACTCTTCACCTTAAATCTTCTAAAGGATTAAGATATACCATTCTTCTTACTCTTAAATTTATTTCCTCTGAATGGTCTCTTATGATCAATGTGTCCTTAATAGATTTAGAAGTTTTAAACCTCATTTATGTTGGAAAGCCTCCAATCATATCATCACGATTCAAGTTAGAGATGATATTGTTAATTTTCGTCACAAGGCCATTCCACAAATCTAAACACAAACATAAGAAGGTAATTTGTTGGTCCTCCTCATCCAACTTGACATTAATTGATGACAATTGAATGATGACAATGTTGAGTTCATTTACATGCTTGGTCATTTTATCTCTATCTCCCATATTTAAAAAATATAAATTCCATAGGAATGATATATTACAAGTGACATTCTTTGGTATAAGGTAGAATCTTATCCCACAACCTCTTAGTTGAACTTTTAATAGAAAAGATAATTAAATTTGGAAGGCATAGATAGGTGGTGAATCTAACCCTTTGCTCAAGTTTGTCCCAATCTTCATCTTTTTATTATAATATTTTTCACCAATTACCATAATCTAGAATCATGATCCATAAGCAAGTCCTCTATATTGAGCTTCCATACCTTGAATTTTTTATCATTGAACTTATCAATCTTAATATTTATTGTACTTTTCATTCTCTATACCTAAGAAACAAAAATACCCATGTAGAGCCCCTACTTAAACATGGATTAATATGTAAGAAGATAATTTTTCTTTCAATTCAATATCATGATCTAATACCAAATGAAATGAAACTAGATAGTTCGTACACTATTTTATGAGGGAAGTGGGAAACATAAGTTTATATAGATGTAAAATATTCAATAAGGGGACAACAAACTACAAAAAATATACCATAGAATAATCATTTTGGAAAAAGATCAACTTCAAAAACATGCTCAACATATTAATTTCAATAACAAGACTAAAATATAATGTAGATTCCTAGTGCTCTTAATCGAAGATCTTCAATTTTATCTTTTGGAGTCAACTTAATAAAATAACCCTGCTCTAAAATTATAAATCACCATCATATAATATCCATCTCAAACCTCCAACATATATGCCAATGATATTTAGGAAGCTATTTACAAATAGTTTCTCAAAACCATGGGTTTAAACCCTATGTTAATTCTTAGTCCAACCGATTGCATCCCTCTAAGAGTAACTCCTCCCAAGATAGAATGTAGCTTCTCTTATAAATCTTTGACTCTTATAACCAAAGGGGCCGTATGTAACTCCCAATAACTCCATATTGGACCACTTATTACACTTACAAGTTACAATCCTCTTCCATCTGGCTATTATTAGCTAGTGAAATATGCTCTTCCTAGTCTACTACATAACCCCCTCTCACAATATTCTTACAGACTCTTACACACATCTTAAACTCTCATATGTATTTTCTCACACATTATGCATGACATAAACAATCTCTTATACATATATTTTAATACAAATGTCAAGTGGCATAGTGTGTCATCCAAGGAATCTCAAGATTCTTGATTCCTCCCAAGTATGATACCCTTCTCTATGAGGACAAATATTACAACACACTATAAATATTAAATAGTTAAAATTTTACATAGATTTGCAAGGTTAAGACACCTAATCCTAGCAACTTGCTCATGATTGCTTCAATTTCAAATAGAATTGCATTACTTTTTCTACTTTAGGTAGAATCGATGTTTCATTCTAGTAAGAATCCTTTCCCCCTTTTGTTATCATTGACATTGTAAGCAATTGTAATAGTGCCTATTTAAAATGCTTCATAGATGCCACTTGATCAAATTTTCTATTTTAGGTGGTTTCAAGATGAAACACTCATGCAACGATTATCCTTTATATGGGCATATGAATATTTACTTTCATGTTGACTACTTATTGTACTTTGGCATGCGTCTTCATAATAATTCACAAGAAAGTCAAACTGGAGCAAAATGTAATGGCAAACAATACAACCATATACTTTTCCCTTTCATTTTGGAGCCTATTTTAATAAGGTTGTACTTAATATACTTATTGGAGTACACATGGCTTAGTCTAGCATGAAAATCAATAAATAACTTAAGCCTAACTTGATTTGATCCACACATCTCCTAGGACTAATCCCAATCCTCATTTTACCCATTCCTTGATTTGATCAACACCAACCCTTTCTAGAAGTAGGCTCTAGACATAAAAGAAAGCAAGTTTATAATCTCAATTTTAAGATAGTTCAAATATGTGTGCAATGTTTATACCCACAAGTGAAGTTCACATTACAAACATGGAGATCAAATCTACATGCAAATAAGAGAACCAAAACAACAAACAAATAATTTACTAATATCGAAGTGGTTAGATGACCTCTCCCAAAACCAATAAATAACAAATCAACTAACATCATTTACCTCAAAAAATCTAATCAAATTTAGAATTAAATATCATTATTTTTGTTATTTAAACTTACATATTTACTTGAATATCAATCTCAACTTATTAATTCTAAAATATTATCTAATTCAATTGCATCGCTCACTTATTTACCCTAAACTTCGAAAAAATTTCCTTTTAATTTTATATAAATCATAAAAATATAAAAAAACAAAAAGTAGCCCTTAGTTTAATGGTCTAGAATTGTACTTAAATGGTTTAACCAAGACAAAATCTAGGAGGTGAAGAAATATTGTACATAAGTCGTTCAATTTAGTGGTCTATAACCGTATTCAACTATTTTGGATGTTGTCAAATTTCTCATAAATCAGTCTATAATATCTAGCTTCGAATAAATAATCTTGACAAATTTTTTGCTTTCGACAGAGAGGGTCGACACACTCCATTATTGATATAGAAAAGTGTGTGGAAGTCCCCACAATTTGCAGATAGATATATGTGTGGGGGGAATGGATTGGTGGAAGGGAGGAGATGGCGACTGCTGAGGTGGGCGTCGGGAAAGTTGGGTCCACATTACATGGAAATAAGGGGCAATGGTCGAAAAAACAATTTTTTTCATGTTCCTATAATATGCTGCCACTGTTACTGTATTCACAGCAGCATATACATTTGTAACTCTGCAAATATTCAGGTCCGCCAATTTAGCTAGATGATTCATAAATTTCATCTGGGTGTCTGCAACAGTGTGATTCCTGTCTGCACTCTGAGTTTGTTCTGTGTGTAGGATTTCATTTTTCGTTTTTTGGTTAAACGGGATGAAATTAGAGGCGTTAAGAATGCGTATTAGTTAGGGTTCAGGTGAAGCAGGGTATTATCCTTGTGATTCACTTGGGTTGTGTAATGTATAGACATTTACAAATAACCCATATCGGTATAAGGGCTTGGGTTATCTGTATATACTATTTTAAGCCCATGTAGAGCAAGTGCTGGGTTTACTGGTGAGTATGGGATAGAAAGTGGCCACTGTGAGCATTGAAATGCGGCTCTGTCATGGGGGATTAGATCGGTTGTTCGTTTGTTCGTGTGTTCTCTTCTCCCGCCATTTGAAACCCTCTCAGGTCATAGTTGTATGACTAGCCTGTGTGTGATGAAGTCTTTAAACTTCTTGTCTGTCTCTGCTGAATCGAATATGACATGATGGTAATTCTCAATTTATAGGGTGAGGCAGGGTTTATGGGTTTATGCATGAATATTGTAAAATCATTTGACTGTAGTTATGCTGATGATCCAGGGAAGATAGGCAACACGATGAGGTCGAGTGGGAGCTATCGTGTAAAGACAGCTGAGGAGTCAAGGGCAATGAAGCAAATTGAGAACTTTTCGCCTTCTGGGCTTAAGGTTTTGGTTGTGGATGAAGATCCTCTTTGTCGTGTAGTACTTGAAAGAATGCTTCGTCAGTGTAGTTACAAGGGTAAGAACTAAGAACCTCTTGAGTTCAAGATTTGCACAGTTGAACTTGTGTAGTGAAGATTTTAACAAATAAGCTGTAACATTGTCTAGAGCCACTTTTTGAGGTTCTCTTGGGCTTTAGTAGAAATGGCCATGTTATGGGCTCTTTGGCTGTAGAATTAGCCACAATGAAAACTTTCAAGTTTTCCCAATCTAAGCTGAAAATTTGAGGACAGTTGAACCTAAGATGGGTTTTTGGCATTTCTTTTTTCCACTGTTCCACGGGGATGTGTCCCCTCCACCCCCCCCCCAAAAAATGTTGAACCTAAGATGGGTTTTTGGTATTTCTTTTTTCCACTGTTCCACGGGGATGTGTTCCCCAACCCTTAAAAAAAACCTCTTCCTAAGGAGAGGGATGTTTTTGAGATTTGGGACCTGAGGGAAACGCCCCCAACAGCACCACCACTTCTGCCACCTCTGCTGGGGATGTTGGTTGATATGTCATTACTTATTGATTGCAACATTTAACTTCGTAAAAACTCGTCTACCTTTCATATTGCAGATTTTGCCTTAATAAAGATTCAATTTACCTCAATTCGTCTATCAATGTCGCCCCACTACGGCTCCACCGCCATCCCCGCCGTCCCCAAATTTAGACCCTTAATCCCTGTCTCCAAAACCCGTCCCCACATCCCACCCTCGGGAAACTCCGTGGAATAATACTTTTTTCAGTCTGGAAATGCTTTGAAAAGTGCCCTTTTTAATGTTTGCTTTCATCAGAACTTAGTTTTTCCTTTTAAAAGTGCACTGCTGTGTTAGATTTAAGTAAAACTGGATTTGGCACACAAAGTGATACTAGAAGATAAATCCTTGAAATAATCTTGATACCTCACGTTTGTACACATTGACATAAGACACAAGATATAATGAAGCTATAATCAAAGACTGAATTTGGAATACACTAGTAACTGATACATATGGAATTTTAAGATTATATCATGCCTTCTATGATGAATATTTGGAAATATTCTGAGATAATATGAGCAATTCTAGTTTAGACGTTTTCTGAGTAAAACTTGTGACTTCCAATGTTACAGTGGCAACGTGTAGCCAAGTTTCTCAAGCTATATCAATGATCATGGAAGGCAAGGACCAGTTTGATCTAGTTATGAGTGATGTCTATCTCCCAGATGAGGATGGATTCAAGCTGCTGGAAGTTGTTGGATTGGGACTGGATTTACCTGTAATAAGTAAGTATTTGCCTTCCCTTTGGTCTTGAAATTTCTTTTGAGAAGTTCCATTTTGCATCGGGGCGCTAGATTTCCATTATCACACGAGTGAACCATCTAAAATATTTGCCACATGGATGGTGTTCATATTGGAGATTGTACAAAAGTTGCTGAATTTTGTGTGGGTCATCCGTCTTTATTTTTCTTGTATCCTGCAACCGTTGATTCTGATCGACTTGAGAGTTGAGAGTCCATTTGTTCCTTTATTTTCGTATATCTTATGCAGGAAGTTAAGAGGGATCCAGTTTGATAAGTTGAGCTATGATTACGTACTCTATATGCCCTTAAATTATTGTGTCCGCAGTGATGTCCGCAAATGGAGAAACTAGTACGGTCCTGAAAGGCATCACTCATGGAGCTTGTGATTATTTAATTAAGCCTATAAGGATAGAAGAGTTAAGAAACATTTGGCAACACGTAGTGCGTAGACGAGGCAGAGAATATCTTAAGGAAGAGTTGGGGGAATGTGATGATCGTGATGTGATTGATAACCCAGAATCAGCTTCCAAAAAGAGAAAAGATATCAGTGGTGGGGACTTTGCAGATGAGGTTATAGATGATGTTAGCAGTCTTAAGAGAGCACGAGTTCATTGGACTGTGCAACTTCATCAGCAATTTGTTGCTGCGGTGAATAAAGTGGGAATCGACAGTAAGTTCTAACTTCCTTGAAATACTACATTTGAGTACTTTGAGGTTTTATAGTTCCACAATCTCAGTGTCTTTAACTTCTCTTTCTATTTGCTTCAACTGTCATACAGAAGCAGTTCCAAAGAAAATTGTTGAGGTTATGAAAGTCCAGGGGCTTTCACGAGAGAATGTTGCAAGTCATTTGCAGGTAATCACAACTCCTGTTGTATTTGTTATGCATGAAAATATGGTTGCAGAAGGGCTTAAAATAAGTATAATTATGCAAGAGATGGTTTTCATTAATTTGGTAGCTTTATACAGCAGTGATCTGGGTAACCTTGTATGGCCATTAGGCCTTATCTATTCTCCTAGAAATAAAGAAGCATTTGTGCAGCCATACTAACCCTACCACTAAATTCACTTTGTAGCCTATAATCAATATACTAACCCTACCACTAAATTCACTTTGTGTTCTATAATCAATATAGTCAAGCATGCTTTCCCTTCTCCTTGAAAGGGAATATTGGAAGAATTGACTGGATTTCATCTCTTTGTTTGGGTTTATGTGTGTGTAGAAGTACCGATTGTATCTAAGGCGACTGAGTGGGATCATTCCTGAATCTTGCCCAGTTGCTTCGTTCCAGGCTGCCAATGACAGCATATCTGGAGGGACAATCAACAAACAATCAAGTGGAAAAGGCTTGAATTTGGGTGTTGGAGTGAATTCAAGCGTAGCGGTTGGAAAGGGTCTAGATCAAGGCACTCTCAAATCACTTCAGCAGTACAGGGCTTATCAGCAAAAGTTGGCAGCAAACAGAGCACAAGTTTTGGGAGGGATAGGAATTCTTCCTCCAAAATGCTCAAGTCCGGCTAATAAGATGCCTGAGTCAAGAAGTGGCTTAAAGAGTGGATTGCAAAGAATGAGTTCGGTGGATATGGGTATGCTCTGGAAGGCCCAATGTGAGCGAGCTTTTGATGAAAATGAAAAAGCTGCAATCAATTTTTCAAAAATGAAACCAGAAAAGAGACTCAATAATATTGATAAGGAAGAGGATGCTGTTCTTGATCCAATCCCTGAACAACACGGTGTTAGAAAGTTGAGTCTTAGGCTTTCAAGGACACAGAGCATGAATATGGCTGATATTCCTATAACATTTCCACATGATAAACCTGTAACAGATTTTCTGAGCACGGAGCCTATTAATAGTATGCTTCAGGAAGTTGACGAACTCTGCCCCATGGAGGACATATCATGGGTCGAGAGACCATTTAAGCCTGAAAGTACCCTATCAAAAATGCTACCTGTCAATAGATTTGAAAACTTTGCAGAAGAATTTGGAAGCAGTTCACTTTCTGCATCTACCAGTGACATAGTTAATAGGCAAACTTCTGCCAGGACTGATTTTGGAAGTGCACAGGAGGTAGATTTAGGTAATGAAGATTTCTTTTCAAGTGGATCAACTGATATTTCAGATTATCTGATCGATGATTTCAACCCACTGACCAAATGAGATTCTAAACTGTGATGCAATTCTAACATCATCGTTATTAGATTTAATGAGGTGTTGAGTAGGAATTTAAATGCAGTAAACATAGATGCAGACATCATGTCTTTTGTAATTTATTGTAAATGGAAGGACCCAAGAAATGGCGACCATATACTACTGTAATTTATATATAAATAAGGTTTGACAGAATGATTTAGCACATGTTTAGGAAATATTAATGGAATTTTTGGGCATGACAAGATAGCAAGTTGGTAGCATGTCCTAAAATAAGGTTTGGCAGTCACATTTCATCCTAGGTTTAAGGAACATAAATAGATATGCTATATTTATTTGTTTACTGGCATGAGAATATATTGAGTTGGACGAGCTATTTATTGGCTTCTTTTATTTGTTGTTTTCCATTTAAAGCAGAGTCAAAGTTTTTACAGTTTTGTTAAATTTAACATAGCAAGCAAAAACAAGAAAAAAATATACAGATAAAAAAGGGAACAACTTACCAATATGCTTTCACTTAGAACAAAAAAGGAGATTGGCTGCCCCTTATGCACTCTATATATAATCTTGTATATTTCCATTTAAAGCAGAGAAAGTTCTTACAGTTTTCTTAAATTTAACATGGCAAGCAAAAACAAGAAAAAAATATACAGATAAAAAAGGGTACAACTTACCAATATGCTTTCACTTACTCAGAACAAAAGGAGATTGGCTGCCCCTTATGCACTCTATGTATAATCCTCTTTTTGTTCTATATTGTGCATTTCGATTCTTGTTCATTCATCCATGATAGACCATGCTATGTTTTATTTTTTCCATATACGTATCTGTGTCAAAGGAGAAGCTGTTAGATATTAAATGAAGGTAGAGCTGTTTATTTTAAGATATCGTTGTAAAATTCACAACTTGCAGAACTTGACAGGCCCAATTTTGACTTGGACCTGGAAAAATTGGGCTAAAGCAAATTGAAATATGTACTTGTGTTTTTTCCAAAATGCAAATACTGCAAAATACAATTATACAATGTATCAGTTAGTGATGTTTTTAATTAAGATTAAAACAGGATTAAATTGAGGCCCGAAACCTGTCATAAAGTACCGTCAAATGGCTAAAGAAACTAGTCTCATGAGATATTAAACTGTGCACACTATAATATATATGGTCTAACTAGACAAAACAGAGCCTACAAACAAACAGTAGAAGAACAAAACTAGAAACAAGACTAACCGCTATCAGCAAGATTTTGCAAGCCGGTAGTTGTCTGTTACTTAGATAAGACATCGACGTTATCTTCAAATGTAACCTTCTCAGATCCACCAATATGAGCACTAGGGTCTTCAGTATCAGCCATTGACCTTATCTTCAAACGTAACCTTCTCAGATCCACCAATATGAGCACTAGGGTCTTCAGTATTAGCCATGGTTTTGGCTCTTGTTCTTTAACTCGGGCCCTTTTGAGAAGTATCACCTTTTATTTTGTATGGTTCATCGTGTAACACAAACATGCTGGTGGCTGTATTTTTAATAGTTTCTCTCATCATGATTAGGTCTAAACCTTTTTTTTTCTATATTTTAATGGTTCTCTTGCTTATTGTGGAATTTGGACTCAAGATTCTCCCAATTGTTGATATAGGCAACAAATTCCTCAACACGAATGTTGTCATCAACCAGCATTCTTTGTGGCTCATTGGCATGGATAAACATGGTTCTCTCTAGGTCTTGGCAACAAATTAATGGTGTACAAATGGGCAAAAAATCATTTCATAACTTTATTTTTGAGGTAAGAGATCCTTTAAATTATTCTCCAGTCCCAGATAGTTGCAGTCTATTGAGGCTTGGGTAGTAGTAGGGCTCGATTATTGGGGGAGCCATCACTTTGGGATTCAATAGCAACTACTTGGTTTTTCTTGGATATGTACACATGATCTATGAGAATCCTTGGCAAGCCTCAAGGGTTTGGGGTGGGGGTGTGCAGAAATTTAGGGGGCTCCATGATGGCAATTCTCTTACAATAGATTTAATAGGGGGACTATTTATAACGACTTCAATGTTGTTTACTAGGGAGTTCAAGATCTTGTCAATTAGAGCCACAAGAAGTTTATCTTCAACAATACCCCTAGGGTTTTGGGAAACATTTTAATTGGGTTGGCATCTTTTAACAATAGAGAAACGATTTTGGTCAAAGACTTTGGGGGGGCACACGAGCTAGGTTAGTAGTTCTAGTTATAAAAGGCGGGACACGGGTTTTGCCTAATTCAAATGTACATAGATGGTATGTAAGACCTTGATGGAGCAAGAGGGTGACTTTACCTAGAAGAACATGGACCAACTGTTCATAAGAGCTATACAAGAAGAAAGGGAAACTCATTTTCCTATTATGTCTTAAGATAATTTAACATAGGAACAGGCAGGTATAGAAACACTTGTACCTTTCTTCAAGGATGAAGTAGTGCATGAGGGCTTTAGCCACATCTTTTCAAGGACTTGGAAGGTACTCCTTGTGAAATCCATTTTGGAATTTGGAGACATTCTCCCCGTCCTTGAGGAACTTGTTCATGAATTAGTGGTCCTTGCTTTTAATACTCTTTGGAATTTTGAGGTCTTCCATCTATAGGTGCGTAGTCATAGCTATAAGCTGTGTAGACACCTTGAAAGATAACCCCTCAATGTACATTGTGCTACTTTTCTAATTGGTATCCAACTCATGAGATAAAGCGTCCCCATACCCATTGATAACCTCTAAGTAAGGGGTGAGACCCTCTCTACAAAGCATGTTCTAGAATATGGAATTTCTATGATACTTGTCACAAGAGGACAACTCAACCCTAGAAGATCCTTTGAGTTAGGAAATAGGCAGGTATAGAAACACTTGTACCTTCTTCAAGGATGAAGTAGTGCATGAAGACATTAGCCACATCTTTTTAAGGTCTTGAAAGGTCCTAGTGAAAACCATGTTGGAATCTCGAGACATTTTCCCCTTTCTTGAGGAATTTGTCCATGAATTGGTCGTCCTTGCTTTTTATACTCTTTGGAACTTTGAGGCCTTTCATCTTTAGGCACATAGTTGTAGCTATAAGCTATCTAGACACCTTGAAAAACCACCCCCTGACATACATTGTGCTTCTCTTCCAACTGGTATCCAACACACGAGATAAAGTGTCATCATACCCATTGAATTCTCCAAGGAGTGAGACCCCCTATACAAAGAATGTTCTAGATTGTGGAATTTCTACCCCTTGGTTATTGAATTTCTTCCTAAATCTTGAAGCAATACAAGCCAAAATTTGGTCATGGATAAAAGTATAGTGTGAGATAGGCTGAAAGACCAAAAGGAGACATGAAAATACCTAAAACACCCCATGCAAATTGTTACCCCAAGTTTTAGACTTTCAATCATCTTTGTTAAAATCCAAGTCTTGGCTTGTAGTAGGCCCTTTGCCAATTTTCAAAATTTGTTGGCTAAGCCATGAGTTTTTGAATCTAATTATCATGATTCTAAAGTTCTAAAAATTGTTGATCATCTAATCTTCCTTTATGTTGAGGTATTGTCGTCAGTCATGTATGGTGTCAAGGTCTATAAAGTCGAGCAGTTGGGATATTTACGAACTCTGGCACTTAGTTATTCTTATTGGTTTTAAAGTTCTAAAAATCGCTAATTATCCAATCGTCCTCTAAAGCCCACTTCTTTGCATCAGTTGCCTTGAATTAGATCTTAAATTTGCCAATCACCCAATTGCATTTAGTGTGTCTTGTCACCCAAGCTGGCATCATCTAGGTTGGTAATTCTTTGAATTTTGTGCAAAGGATCGGGAACCTTCGCAACTGCCCGACCACATGGAGTTTTCTGCTTTCCGAGACACAATTTACTTGAAGACTTGGGAAGTACATCTCGCTAATGACAGATTAGGTGGCTAAAGCATGTAAAGTTACTGATACTATTTTTGAAGAATGATATTATTTCTTGTTGAATGGCCCTATCCATAAATGAAAGGTGGCAATATTTCGAACTCATTCTTTCTTTAGGGATTAGCCAAAGAAATGGTAAACTGACAAACTGGCGTGTCTATTGGAGGAGTAGCAACTCAAGAATTTCTTAGGCTAGCCCTCAATATGTGTTATTCCCTCGTCTTAAGATAGTATGGTGCTTCTCCATGAAGATCGACTTCCGTTAGCCAAACTTGATTTGAATTGGATTCAAAGAGAGCATAAAGACATAATTGCTCAGTTGAACAAGGTTGTGTGGAGGGAAAAGACCAATTACGTTGAATATAGAAGGGTAACTTCCATTTTGGAGCAAGAGGAGAGACAAGCCAAAGTTTACAATCTTCTTCCACAAAGAGAAATTGGTGCAGCTATAAATCTTGCACCTAAGGCAAATTAACCCAGTGCATAGATGAGGTCTACGACCAGGTAAGTGCATAAATAGTTATTGACCCAAGTTGACATGATGCAAAATGGTTCTCCCAGGGGAAGGTGTTGCCCCTGTAGTTTAGCCTGACCTAGAATTGGTTGAAGACCCCCAAGAGGATATTCTTTTTGGACTGACGACTTTGGCTCATAAATATGTAAAAAGAACTTTGCAGAATACATGAGAGTTATTTTAGTGTTAGAGGAAGAAGAAGAAAAAGATGAAATCCATGATGTCCAACTTAAACAAGCAATCATAGTGGGAAGAAACCCTATTCCCCGTGTTAAATAACACTGTTGCCCCCTAGACCTATGGCTAGTTTAGGTGATTTAGAGTTAGGCTCTCATAAGCCATTTTTATTTTATTTTGAGTAACTGTTTGGTTCTTTTCGTGGAATGGTTGCTTTCAAAGATCGTTATTTTAAAAGATGGTTACTAACTATTGTCTATATATATCAGATAGGAGACATGAGGACAAGATAATTTCTTTCACTAGTTTTTGAACTTTTTAATGTTTTTGAATGGATATTCATAAAAGAAATTTGAATGCAACTTCATGAATCATAATCTTTGAGTTACGGTTGGTGAATTAATTCTGAAGTTTACATATGCACATTACCGCGAATATTTAGCTTTGAATGAATGGAGTGGTAATGTCTTAGTTCTACAAATCTCAACATTTTAGGGTAGAATCTTTGAATTCTATTCAATTATACTTCTGTTAACCCCCTCCTCCCCCCTTGCTTTTTTACCCTTAGAGATTTTTGGTTAAAAGTTCCGCCTTTCTTTCTTTTTGGTTAAAGGCACAACCCAAAAAGAACCAAATTACATCATAAGAGGGAGCTATACCTCTAAAATTAAGAGGAAAATTGCTAATTCGATAGCAATTTCTCCAATTGTTAGTTTCTAATCCGTCTTTCATCTTGGACATTAATGAGTCATCTTTGAGTTATTTTAGAGAGACAAATCCGTTAACTAACACAAATCACGTCATTAACTTTTGAGTTTATCCTTTTGAATGTTTCTCGTGTAATCACAACTCATTCCCAAGGGCGACATAAGATCAGTTATTAAATTTACCTTCACTATACAAACTTTGAGAGATTTTTTGAGGTAAAGGATCCCCCAGAAGCTAATGGATGATGATATCAATTGAGCAACCAAGGTTGGCGAAATGGGCTGCCATAGAATTTCCTTAAAGATGTGGCATATTTTGATATGATTAAAAAGATGCAAGTTTTCCTTGGCTTTTCTAACTATAGCTATTTAAGATGAACTAGGATTGGCTTTGTCACTTAATATTTTGATAATTTTCTTTGAGTCACTTTCAATCAATAGATTGTAGCACCCATAATCCCAAGGAAGCATAATTCCAGTGAGGGTAGGCTTGGATTTAGCATAGTTACTAATTTGTATGCCTATTTTCTCAATAAAAGCGGCTATTAGTTAATCATTGTTGTTTCTACAAATTCAACTTCCTCCTACACACCAATATTACCTTTGAAAGTCCATCAAAACTCAATTTGAACCAGCCAAAATATATGAAGACTAGCTAGACTAAACAAAGCCAACAAACAAATAGTAGAAGAACAAAATTAGAAACAAGACTAACTTCTAGTAGAAAAAAAAATTAGAAACAAGACTAACTTCTATTAGTAAGATTTTGCAAGCCGCTAGTTTAATTTTACTTCTTAGATAAGATGTTGACCTTATCTTCAAATGCAACCTCCTTAGATCCACCAATATGAGCACAAGGGTCTTGAATATTAGCCATCATTTTGACTCTTATTCTTTTAGTCGAGCCCTTTTAAGACTTATCACCTGTGTTTGTGTGGTTCATCCTGTAGCACAAATACGGTGGTGGTTGCATTTTTAATAGTTTCTCTTATCATGATTAGAAGGTCTAAATTATTTTTTCAATATTTTTGTGGTTTTCTTGCATTTTGTGGATTTTGGATTCAAGATTCTCCCAATTTTTGAAAAAGGCAACAAATTTTTTGACCTTGGTCTAAATGTTGTCATCAACCAACTTTCTTTGTGGGCCATTGACATGGTTAAGCACAACTCTCTCTAGGTTTTGTTATCTTAGATTAAGGGTGTACATATGGGTTAAAAACTATTTAATAATATTGTTTTTTAGGTAACATATCCTTCAATTTGTTCTCCAACCAGAAATAGTAGTTGCAATTTGTGAAGATTGGGCAATAGGAGGGCTTGGCTATTGCGAGAGTCATCACTTTCAAATTCAAGAGCAACAAATCGGTCTTTCTTGGGTTTGTAGCTATGATCTATGGGAGTCCTTGGCAAGCCTTAAGGGTTTAGGGTGGGGGTGTGGAAAAATTCAGGGGGTTCCACAATGACAATATTTTTTTTTCTTTTTACAATAGAGTTGATAGGGTAACTAATTATAACAACTTCAATGGTGTTCATCAAGGGGTTCAATATCTTGTCAATCAAAGCCATAATAAGTTTATCATGAACAATACCCCTAGGGTTTTGGGAATCTTTTTAATTAGGTTGGCTTCTTTTAGCAATAGAGGAAGGATTTTGATCAAAGACTTTGGGGGGATAAGAGCCAGCTAGTAATTCTAGGCATACAAGTTGGCACATAGGTTTTGAATAATTCAAATGTTTATAGAAGTTAAGATTGTGATGGAGTGAAAGGGTGACTTTTCCCAAGTCATTTTTTCAATTGGGCTTGTGTGGTCTTGAAAACTAATTCAATTGGTTCAACTTCTCTATCATTGGCAAAAAAAAAAGCTATATCTAGGATACTGACATTATTTGGTGTAGGATATTTGTTAAAGGTTATTTTTTATCACTAATGTACTTACACATTTGATTTCTCAAAGGGTAATTAAACTTGTTTTTTGTGCTTGTGTAGGCTAGTTGGCATGTATGCTCTCTCCATGCACTTTGTGCAAGCATGGAGATCAAAAACATCCTCTAGTTTACATTTTTCGTTGTGTTTAACCCAAGGTTGAGATAGCTTATGTATTCTCTCCCCTTATGCTTTGTATGAGCTTGAGGTAAAAAAAACTAGCATCAATCTTTCCCTTTTAGGATGCCTATTTGGGGATTTCATCACCCCAAGGGACAACCTCAACCTCATTTATTGGTGGAATACGTAAAAGGGGAAGAGTGAAAGTTGTATCTCAAAAGCGAGACATCATCATGTTTGGTAGAGCCCCAAATTCCTTAGCCTGCCTAGATTAGGTGGCGAAGAGACCAAGAGAGACCCTCTTAGGCTCATGCATGTAGATAGGCCCTCAGCTCATAGGTTCCCCTAGTAAGCCTTGCATTTAGTAATCCTAAGACTTTCAATTATTTTTCTAATGTGGTGTAAGGTTTAGTATTATGCTCAGAGTTATTCAACATGTATCTCCCTAAGTAGAGATAGAAACTCTTTGACCATGGTGTTGACACGAGGGCTTCACTGGTTAAGTAATATTATATCACGTGCATTCATATTGGGGGGTTTAATATCCAAAAAATGAGGGTGCAATATATTGTCTATCAGTGAAAATAGGGGGGTTTTTAATTAAGGCTATGAAAAAATACAATATTTGGCAAAAATAAGAGCGTTTTTCATTAAGGTTGTGTATTGGGAGGGGCTGACAAAAAACGAGTTTAGGACAATATTTTTTGAAAATAGGGGGAATGTTTAGTATGCCATGAATGCACGTGCTATGACCCAACTTCACTAAGTGAAGCCCCTATGGGTGTTGAGGGCCTCCAAAAAAATGGAAAAAAGGTGAGCCCTTATGTTAATGGATCCCTACTTATCGAATCTTGCAAGATGGTTGCATTGCACTATTTTGAGATATTTTATCATTGGGCCTACACTAGAGAGACACTCCCACTTGAATAATTATAGGACTGTCCATGTGCTTGGTGTGTATTCTTGTGTAAGACCAATAAAATTCATTCAACCTTCACACCTTGAAAAGTCATTAGACATTTTGTTTGTTTGATAATTTTACAAAAACAAGCTATCCAAAAATCATCCACTATAGAGTTGCGCTTTTGACACATAGAGTTGCACTTTTGATTTGAAACTATAAGTATGTGACTAGAAAAAGTATGTTTTCAATCTTTCATTTTATGTATTTGCCTTGAAAAAATATTCTTTTGATAATTACTTTAGTGCTTTTGATCTGCGCTTTGGTGCTTTTGATTAAAATTTTGAGATTCCAAACCATTGCAAAATCAAACTTTTGGACTTAAAAACAAACAAAAACAAAACATCATTCATCCATCACCTTCATCCATCATCTTCATCTTGAGTCAAATCCCATCTCTTATCCATCAACAATCTCTCTCATCTATAAGACTTCAGTACTATCATCCTTGATAAGACTTGCAAGAAAATAATCCTTTTGAACTCATCTCGATCCACAATCAACATACATTTTATCATCCATTTACGTTGCATCCAAAGACCAAAATTGTTAAAGTCTAATCTAAATATTTTATCTTTTGTCTCTAGCTTGCCTCTTTACTTGAAAATTTTCTTATTTCCAAAAACGATTAAAGTTAGCCCATATCACTAGTGTTTAAACTAGCTTAGGATCTTTGACTACTCATGAGTTTTTAGATTCCACTCTTTGTCCTTTTTCTTGGACTTGTATATCTAGTTTAAGTAAAACAACCTTGATCTTATCCATTTTTATCATAAAAAGATTTGGATTAACATTGGTTTAATTTGGTTATATCCAATATCATCCTTTACCAATCATGTTAGTATTAATCGGTGACTGAGAAGGGGGGGGGGGGGGGGGGTGAATTAGTCAAAACAATTTATACACAATTCATGCTAGAGAATTTTACAACTTCATATTAGAAGTGACTCTGTTAAGAGATTTTACATGAAGAACCGGTTAAGGTTCACCCTGTCAAGGGATTTACAATGTTGCAATTGCTAGAAGGCAACAAAGATGATTGATCTTTCTGATGACACTACCTTTGTCTCATAGATCCAGTTTTTGTGCTCTGTTTTCCTGATCGGTGTAGGCTTCACCGATTCATACCTCTATCTTCTACAGTCTATTTTGTTCGCCCTGTTAACATTCACACAAATCTTTTTCTTATTCTCCCAATCATAATAATCAGAATGAAAGATGTGAATATATTAACCTTTGGTTCTGGCGCCAACTTTCCCTCCAAAAATTAAATTCAAAAATCTGTTATCGCGCCTCAAATTGCTCTCCAAAAATCATTCCGGGAATATCGGTCAAGACAACCATTCTTGCCAAAAATCTCGCCGGTTAAATAGGGAAGACTGCCTGTTCAATTGGATGTTTCTAAGTTTGTCAATTGAGACTCCTGTATTGCTGGTTGTCGCCTATGTACCGGTCCAATTATGCCTAACCAGTTACCTCTTGTATATGGGTCTACTTTCTACTTAGCCGGTTAACCACTATATACCAGTCTACTCACAAGCGATAAGAATAAGGACTCTTGTTCTTCACCGGTTACCCTTTACTCCTTTATCGATTGACTGTAGAGACTTAGAAGCTGATGTTGCCAACAATGACAACCATTTCACCCGTCATACCAAATGCATCATAAAGCCAACAAACTCCCCCTTTGGCATTGGTGGCAAACACTGCAAAATAGTCATGTATGTGCCAGTTTTGATCCCTTGTTTATGTGCCTCATGTATATGCAAACTCCCCCTTTTGACATCAATGGCAAATAATATACAAAATAATTCATGAAAGTAAAGCAAAAATGTCTTTGAAATTTGCCTTAGCAACTTGCAAAGAGGATTCCCATGAAGGCTTCACCTATTTCATGGTGTTGAAGTGTCCATGCAAAATTGTAAAAAAATCCTCCATATCATCTACTGTCTTATAGTTAGGTGCACTTATGAGGCTTTCTGCTTCTTTGACATTCCTTTGCATGAAATCAATGATCGGTGCAAGGTAGCACTATAGCTCTAACAGATTAAGATCTCGTTTATCCTCTTCCTCTTTGAACTTTTTGATTTCATGAGTTAACTATTTAACCTTTCCACTAAAGGTCGCTGTAGAGCTTGTAAGAGGATCAAAAGAACCTATCATATCTTGGATTTCCCTTTGATTCTAAGCTCTTTTATCTTCAAGATCTTTGATTATATTAGTGAAGCTTGATGACTTGACCAATAATTGGCCAACTTCTTGTAGTATAGATTTGACCTCTTTAGTGTTGGTGGAGAGAGCAAATTTGCCAACTGATATGTGTTCCATTAATTTTTCACCTCTCCTTGTTTCATACTGTCTAACTGCAACCTTCTCCAGATTGGTTGCCTCTGAATCGATTGCTTTGACAAGAGTGCCCAACTGATCAATGATGGGTGCATTGTCATCAACAACAATGTTAGGAATGAGATCAGACAGAATGGTCTTTGCAGTATTAAGAATTTTGGTCTTCTTTTTCTTTGCTCCAAGTTTTGCCTTTTCAACTTGAAGTTTCAATTTTTTAGAAACTTTCATTAATTGTTTGGGGTCATCTTCTTTATGTCGATTACGGAGTCTTCCTCTTCTTCCTCCTTTGTTTCTTCTTCCTTTTCTTTAGCCTTAACCCTAGAGCTGGCTGCAGTGGTCAGTTTAGCTTTCTTCTTTTCATTCTCCTTTTCTAAATCTAACTTCCTCTTTACCGGAGGAGTGTCCACCATTGTTTTCTTACCACCTTCAGGCTGATCAGACAAAGAATCCTCTTTCTTCTTGTGTTGTTCCGATTCCTTGGTCTCCTCTGTTTCCTTCATCTCTTCTTCCTTCTTTTTTGCTTCCTTCTGTTTTTCTTTCTTCTCCTTGGTTTCCTTCTCTGATTCTTCAACAGGTGGTATTGATGAATTTTTCGCCTTTGGATTTCCTTCCTTTGCACCTTTTTCTGACAAAAGAGGTTCATTGTCAATAGGATTTATTGTTACCGAAGTTCTATGAGGTTTATCTTCATAAGGTATATCTTCAATTATGACTTCATCTTCACCGGGATGCTTAGTTTTATCGGCTCCCTTTATCGGTGTAACATCAATATCAAAAGTTCCAGCAGTTGATTTGTGTTTGACCGGTTGCTCAACATCCTTAGTCAGATTAGGAATATCTAATACAACATTACCTATGATATCATCAACTGTGAAAACATCAAAACCTTCAGTAGAGTCTTTGTCTTTACCTGTACCTTTGTCAAGGGAAGCTGCACCTTGGTCCTGTTTTGTTCCCTTTGCTATTTCTTCTTCAACTTCCTATTGTTGGCTCAATATTGTTTTTCATAAGGCAACACCCTCATCATGCACACCTTGGACATCTCCTATGGCCACTCTCCCTGTCCCGTTCCTTATTTTGAAGCATTGAACACATGCTTCTGCCACTATAGATGCTTGATTATAATCAAGATCATGTTGCACTTCCATGAGTGCTTTTATCTTGTTGTCTTTCTTAATAGCTAAAGATGTTTTCCATCTCCCTTCAATTTTATTTTGCAAGTTTGATGGAATTATTCCATATAGTTCACTGGGAGTTCTGCAAAACTTATGTATGTTCCAGATAAGTGCTTCTTCAATTTTTCTTTTGTCCTCGTTGTTGCAGAGGGGATATTTTCTCCCAACACCAGATAGACCTCCACACTCTTTGATCCCATGGACCAATTCATCAACAATTGGAACTACATTTCTACCACTTCTTCTGACTTCTTTTATTTCCACATCAGATTCGGTGTTAATGTTATCACCCTCCTTTTCATCCTTCTTGGGCTCCTTTTTAGCCTTTGTGTCAACTATCCCTTCACTCTTTTTCTTTCTTGCATATGTCACTCCTACTGATGTACCTTTACCTGGGGAAGATGCAGGAGTATCTGAGTCCTTTTCTTTTGTGTATGTTGTCGGCTTGCTGGATGCAGTACCCTTGGGTTTTGCCTTCGACATTTTCTTCTTTTCTCCTGTTTGTTCTTCAACTTTGTTTGATTTGGTCCCTGTTTGTTCACTTGTACTGATGGAAGCAGTGGCACCAGATGCTTCACCTCCATACTTCATGTCTAACGTGTCAATCATTTTCCTTACTCTCTTTTGTATGATAGGCTCCTTGAGTTCCCTTTTTTTGGAGCTTGCCTCCTCACAAGTTCCAAATCTCTTTGCTTTTCTATCTCTTGGTTTAGATAGTAACGTGTTTGCATATACTTTAGTAATGTCTGCCCCGACCTCATAACCCATAGCAGGTACCCAAAAGGTTCTAGGTTGAACCGCTTGAATAATGCAACAATCAATGTCAACAAGAAAACAAATGTTGTCCTTGTACTTTTGAACTATACCAGTTGGAATTCTCTCTCTTTTGTGCATTCTGGTTTGGAATTCTTTAAAATAACCCCACATTGTTTCTCCAAACTTATCACCTAAATCACTAATCATTTCACCTATCTAAACCATGATAGGTTTATCTTCAGACCACACTATATTGCCCTTACCGGGAAAGAAATTTTGTACATAGAAGAATATACATACCAGTAATGAACCATACTTGAATGATTGCTTCTTGTCCTTTTTAATTCGCTCCATGTTCACCAAAAATTGACTTCTGATCATCTCATAGATATCGTATGTTGCATCCTCCTTGATGTTTCGATAGGCTGCATGGATAGCACCGCTCGACACACTGTTCATGCGACTTGATTAATAGACCCTATAACCTAGCACTGCAAAAGAAAACCTCACTTTTGCGTCCTCAAAGTGAGTGATTGTCATTGCTCAATTGTCATATCGGGATTGAGTCAACCGAGTGACTTCAGTGAATGATATTGTTCTTAGGGTTGGTGCTTCACCGATTGCGCTAAACCCTGTTACTCTTTGGATCACATCCTTTGTGATTTTGATTGGTGCTTCAACTTCCAGCCATAGAAATTGATCATACACTCTACTTAGCACATACTTGACCCAATCGACATGAAATTGATTGGGAAAATCAGCAACATTCGACAAACCCTTGGTCTTCAGATGCAAACATTCTGTCTTCAACATATCATGATCACATAACCCTTTGAATTCATTTAGAATGAATTTATCTCCAAGCTCTTCAAGCTTGCAGTGGATGAAGGAGTGAATATCTTCAACCAGTAACACACCGAAGGGCACAAATGATAGGGCACCGATCATGTCGATCTCTCCAGCCTTCATAGGATGCAACTTGAACTCGGGTTGCAGTTCTTTAACTACTACAACCAACATAGGAGTCAATATAGAAGCTGCCATGATGAACTTCAAACAAATTTTTCAAAAAACAGGGTTTGAATACCTTCTCCTCTAGGGTTGCCAATCACCACTATCACACTGCTTGATCACTTCGTACAAATAGCGCTAGCAAGATTACGATCGCCTTAGGTCACACGAGAGCTCAAGAATGTTCACAAGAAAGCAAGGTAAATGAAATGCATTGTCATTTCTTTATTTATTCGTCAAGGTTTATCGGTGCTTCAATACAACAGCTAGTTTGTACAATTTTTGACCATTTACAACTTAAGGTACATCGATTTACTTCTTATTAGTTGCTCGTTACTGATACCGATAGACAAACAACATTTGCACTAACCCTCAAAACATTTACCAAATAAGAGCTTATAAAAACTTTTATGCATCTAAACAATGCAAATAGACATAACCTCATATCGGTCGAGGGGATTCAATAATGATCTTACCATATGTGCTCCCCCTGAGCATCGATATGCTTAGTTTGAAGAAGAACTGTCATCACTGGTGGATGATGACTTAGTTTCAGAATGATTCTCTTCTTTGCTTTCTTCCTTCTTAGTCCATATCTTTTTCATTTCATTCCTCACCTCTTCAATTGTCTTCTTTCCTTTCAAGTCATTTTTCCCTTTCTTCTTGCCAAACTGGTTCCTGTCTTTAGAATGGTTATAGGATTGGTTCTTGCATTCTCTGGCTAAGTGACCGATCTTATGGCAATTGAAACATGCCATACCAGTTGTCTTCCATGGTCCTACATTATTTCTCTGACCCATTCTCATTCTGCAGTTTGTTGCACCATGACCAAAATTGCCACAAGTGGAACATGTGGCATTGAACTGATTACTCTTTCTACTAGGGCCAACCTATTTGGATGGAGATCTTGATGCATTTGTCTTGAACATGCATTCCTCAGCTTTGTGTCCATATTTATTGCATGTAAAGCAATATCCATTAAAGCTTCTTCTGTTAGTCATGTTGCTAGATCGAGATCTACACTCATAAGTAGTGTGTCCATACTTGTGATAGTTATCGAAATAACCATCAAAGGTGAAAGACTTCTTTTGACTGACTGGTTGATTTCTACAAACATCAAACTTATGAAACGGTTTACCACAATGATTGCAAGAAGATTTAGAAAACTTCATACCTTTCATTCCCGATTTGTTCCTTTTATCATCCTTCGTCCTTTTGGATTTAGATGATTCTCTAGTTTCCATGGGACCTATACCGGAGTAACCAAAACCGGTTGTCTCCTTTGTTCTCCTCTGAGATTTTAATTGTTCATCTATCTTCTCAGAGCTTTCATTAAATTTTCTCAGTTTTTCATTTCTCTCATTTGCAGCTTTCAACTCATTTTTGAGTTGTTCAATCTCTTTCATCATCTTCTCCTTTTCCTTTGCTTTGTCATGCAGACGCTCATGCATGGCTTCATTCTCCTGAGTGAGAATTCAGATTTCTTCATCTTTTTCAATGATGATTGCATCATTTTCTCTTAGGGCTTCTTCAGCAAGCCTTTTGTCTTTTTCAGCTTTTGACAAAACTTCTTTTGCATCTCTTTTTCTTTCATCTGCTATCCTGCTGGCTTCTAGTATTTTTGTCATTGTCAGGGCCTGACTTTCATGCTCTATTTTTAGATATGTGATTTCTTCAGTCAGCTTCTTGTTCTTTTCCATCAGTTCTGAGACTGCTTCTTCCGCTTCTTCAGATCCACTTTGTTCAGAGAGTTGATCTATGATATCCTGACTCTCATTTAGTTGTAGAGCTAGTTCCTTCCTTTTAGCAAGTGATTTTATCAATATTTCTTTCAACTGAGCAATCATTTCATTAGCTTCATCAATATGCTTTTGATACCAGTATTCTTCCATGATCTTTTTCCTCAAGCTATCAAACTTTTCTTCAGAGGACCTATGCTCTGATACCAATTGTTAGTATTAATCGGTGACTGGGAGAGGGGGGGGGGGGGGGTGAATCAGTCAAAACAATTTATACACAATTCAAACTTTCAAACTAACCGGTCTGCAACTATCCTAATTAATTTAAAACATTTAATTTATCATGAAAGTAGAGAACATCGAAGAAAAGAGATTTGCATGCACAAATACGCATCACATAACACTAGCAATTATACGTGGAAACCCTCATTTAGAGGGAGAAAACCACAGTGGGGATAACCCACAATCTCTTTTACTACAGTGAAAAAGAGTGCCCTGTTAAGAGCTTACAACCAGTTCTTTCCAAGAACATCACCCTGTTAGAAGTGACTGGTATTCAGTTAAGAATACCTTAGAACCTGTTAAAGTTCACCTTGCTAAAGATTTTACAACTTCATATTAGAAGTGACTCTGCTAAGAGATTTTACATGAAGAACCGGTTAAGGTTCACCCTGTCAAGGGATTTACAATGCTGCAATTATTAGAAGGCAACAAAGATGATTAATCTTTTTTATGACACTACCTCTGTCTCGTAGATCCACTTTTCGTGCTCTATTTTCCTGATCAGTGTAGGATTCACCGATTCATACCTCTATCTTCTGCACTCTACTTTGTTCACCCTGTTAACATTCACACAGATATTTTTCTTATTCTCCCAATAATAATAATCAGAATGAAAGATGTGAATATATTAGCCTTTGGTTCTGGCGCCAACTTTCCCTCCAAAAATCAAATTCAAAAATCCGTTATCGTGCCTCAAATTGCTCTCCAAAAATCATTCTGGGAATATCAGTCAAGACAACCGTTCATGCCGAAAAGCTTGCCGGTTGAATAGGGAAGACTACTTGTTCAACTGGATGTTTCTAAGTCTGTCGGTTGAGACTCCTGTATTGCCGGTTGTCGCCTATGTACTGGTCCAATTTTGCCTAACCAGTTACCTCCTGTATACCGGCCTACTTTCTACTTAGCCGGTTAACCCCTGTATACCGGTCTACTCACTGTCGATAGGAATAAGGACTCTTGTTCTTCACCGGTTACCCTTTACTCCTTTACCGATGGACTGTAGAGACTTAGAAGCTGATGTTGCCAACAATGACAACCATTTCACCTGTCATACAAAATGCATCATAATGCCAACAAATCAAACTATCTAAACAATCCAAACCTTCATCCCTTTGACCAAGTCTTATCATATTTTAGAAAGTCGAAAGCCCTACATCCATTCCAATCATCCAATTTCATCTCACATATTATCTACAAAGGTCTTGAAACTTTTGTATCCCTATCACAATGTCTCGACATAATAAAATTATGGAATCTCATCAACCCAATGCAAACACAAAGACAACCATGGGTGATAATCCACACCATAATTGGTCTAGTACAACCTTATTAATGTAACATGCCAATTGTTCTAACCATTCAATTTACTAAATTTTAACCCGCATGTGAAAGAAATAGATTACCAACAAACAAGTATTATAAATTTTCTTTATCCATTTCATAAACAAGATGTATATTTGAAATATATCCCATTTCAACTTTTCCCATTGCATCATAATTCATATACAATCTCATATTCATAGTCACATGAAAATATTTAGATTTTCATTCTCAAATTTCCATTTACTTTAGGAATGTTTGAGTACATACATAGCTTCTATGAGCCTAATGAAACATAAGGGAAACAAATGGTCTAGATGTCCTTGCATCCTCAAATTTTGGCCACCACCTGCATGAGGAAGAGCATTACTCAAGTGCTTTTCCACCCAACCAAGACTTTACAGTCCCCCATGCCTCTTCTAATTGAAGCGGCCCAAACCTTCAATGAAGATATTGGTGTGGTGACCTCATAATAATAGCCTTGTGAGCATAGTGTTGTGTCCTACATATCTAGAGCTACCATACATTTGCTACAACCTATATGTATGACGTTCCCTGCCTTGTATGCAAACCTAGATCATAGTGAACTGATAGTGTAGATAGTGGCAACCTACACTACTTTGGCCAAAGGATTCATCACCCAGTACTTCGAGTGTAAGTCGTATGTCCACCCAACTCATTTCTCAATTTGGTATACTGACCATTTATTCTATTCTCAATTCATTCCCATAAAGTTAATAATAGGATGACTAACTAGGTTACTCCCATCCACAAAATTATCCTAACCCCATGATTAACCAAATCAATCATTTTCACACACTAAAGATACACACCATTACACAACTTCTAACATAGCTATTATATACTTATACATATACCCCATTATAAAGGGTAATAACAAGTTTCTATCAAATTCATGTATGCATATTCTACAAGTAAAGATAAATCCAAACAAATTACTTCGTTTACGCTTCTACAACATCTTTCCCTAAAATAATTGCATTAAAATATATCTCAATATAAAAGGAAAAGATATAATTCTCGTGCTTGGATTATAGCTTTCATGCAGATAATGACTCCTAATTGAAATCACACTGGCTTCACAACTTAGCCACAATCATATAATCTCACAAGCTCTCAAAGATAACAACTATTCTACTTTCTCACAAAACTTGAACTATCCTCTTTCTCTCACAAATGAAGAATAACAAATAAGCAATGAGCAATTTGCAAAGTAAAAGATATTTCAAGAAGAAAGAGAGCTCCTCTATATATACATGAATTTGAGTGACTTAATGCTGTAATTAAGTTCTCAAATTTGCCACCACTAAGACTATGTGGCTCCGAAACAACTACAAAGTTGACACATATAAAGTGCAACATTTTTATTTCTAATTAACACATGCTTATCGACTAAGTACACCTTTACATTAGGCATAGCTTCTAACTATATTACCCGTGTTTAATTGCTATGTGTATGGATGTGCTTACACATATGCACTTACATTATTAAATGGGGTTGATTTGCTTGGTCAAATCTATCGACCACTATGCATTTCATCCTTCCCTGTTAAATGGGGTTGATAGACACTTAACACTTACCATGTAAAGCATTCCCCTTGTGCGCTCTCCCTAATTACTTTACTAGTGCTTGCACCTAGGTGAGGTGCAATGGATAATGCCGATAGTGATTTATACTTTCTGATATAAAGTTGATGTGAAGATTTTTTCTTTTCATGTTGTATTCAAAGTTCAATATTAATAAAATATAGTTTAGTGGCTTGCCCACTTTTATCATATATATATATATATATATATATATATATATATATATATATATATATATATATATATATATATATATATATATATATATATATATATATATATATATATATATATTTCTTATATATCTTCATTTTGTTTTTTATTAAAAAAAACTTTTATTAAATAAAATTTATTTTATTGCTATATGTTCTTTATATAAAATCTACATTATCTTGTTGAAATGAATATTGAGGGTATGCACTATATTCAAATTTTTAAGCATTTCTTTGGTTTGATTCTCTTTCTTCCACATCTATAGAAATTGCATTTCTTCACGACATAATAAAATAATAATTCAAGAAATAAATTGGAGTACATTTTTTCCCCCCCAAAAATATATCTTTATCATCACAATGCATCGTAATAGTATTTTGAAACATCTTGGAACAATATTTTTTGTAGTAGAATCTAAAGTTTTTTTTATAGTAAAATCTAATACCTCTTTATGTCTTCTCTACCATTTTCCCTTTTAATCTCAAAACAATTTAGCCTCTTACTATTTAATACGAGAGGGTTAAAGTTAGGGTTAAATCAATATTTGATTAGGGTTAGGGTTTAATTATGATAATTTTTATATTAAAGTTAATTATAGTTTCAATTAGAGTTACAATTAAATTACGGTTCAAATAGGGTTTTTAAGTTAGGGTTCATTAAGACTACTATTCACTTAGGTTATGGATACAATTCATTTAAGATTCAATTAGGTTAGGCTTTAAGGTAAACCAAATTAAACATTAATAAATTAAGATTATTGATTTAATGCCAAGCCTAATTCTATTTTTATATCTAAAACCTTGATGGAAAAAATTTAACAGGGTCAAATCTATAAATTCATCTAGCCAAGCTATCATGAACTTTGAAAATTGCATGCAATTAATAATTAATATTAAAATTATTATGAAATATATAATAATATTTTTTATTAATAAAATAATAATATATTATATGTTAATAAGATCTTTATATTAAACATAATAATATTATCATTATTATATTTATCCAAATAACTTCTCTAATTTATCCAAATAATCATTTTAATAAATAAATAAAAATACTATCTAATATGCAACTTCTAGTTTAATCTTTCAACATTTTAAGGTTTCATATACTTCTTAGGCCCTTTTTTTTTTGATGTCATTGGGATTCGCTCTGTCAATTTTTTATCACCAACTATTTACTCTTCAAAACTATATTTCAGTGCCTATATTTCAAGGGGTTCCTACTATCTAATAGCTTGTTCTTTCCTTATGTATAAAGATTCAAATAAAAAGTTATAAAACTACAATTTATCTACTATTTTGAAATATTCTTTTTAAATTAAATTATATGCTTTACTTGGCAGACTACACTAGAGTGAGTGATTGTACAAGATAGTGAATCCAATGAAGGTTGTGCATTTAATTCAACAAACTAATCTTTTATTTAATTCGTCAAATAATATGACCCACGCTTAGATCCCATATTTTTTAATATTAAATTACTCTAATTAGTAAATCTAAAGAGTCGTGTAAAGAAAGCAGAGATGTGAAAAGGAAAATTGAGTAGGGTGCGTTCCAAGTAAGGTGGTCGTTCCATCCTTGGTTCCTTTAATCACCACTATGTGGTGTTATTAAGATGATAACATGATTTTAAAACAACTCAATACCTTTAATAAATAAATGTAATTACTAACATTACCACTATGTCATATGCTATTGAACCATATGCAAACCGATTCATATATTTATATATATATTAGTATATCAAATAAATATTGTATTAAATCTAAACATTTAATACACACACAGACACAGACATATATCATTATTTAAATACATAAACATTATTTTATTTATATATATAATGATCATATATATATGAAAAATATATTCATATATAGATATGATCACACGAAGATTTAACATATCATAGAGATTCAATCAAACATTCTAAATCAAGGACATTTAAACCATAACATTACAAAACATCACGAACTCGACAGAAGGCAACTTACCATTCCCAACTTAACTTGACTCATCTTGACCAAATAGGATGTGTGTGTGAGATAGCTCAATTAGGCACACATTAAAGATTACTAAACCAAGTTCTTTTCTTGAGTGATACTCTTCCTCCCTTCCGGAGGCTTGACCTTTTCCTACATCCAACTTGGCACATTACAACAATAGTCAGCTCTTATCAAAACATATATTTGCATAATAGATTTATATACTCAAAATATCACAATGATTGCACATGCATTCATCAGATTTCCATTCAAGATAAATATATTCAGAAAATATTCATGCATTAAAGTATTTTAACTAAACAAAGTAATATTTGTAATCACATAAATCTATCCACTTAATTAAATGAATATTTAATATTTATTTGATTATTTAACCATCAATTAATAATTAATTAAATTAATATTTAATTAATTCATCTCAACCCTCTTCTCCTATTAATTAAATAAATTATTCAATTTATTTGATTTAATTCACTTAACCAAATTCAGACCATTAATTAAATAAATAAATCATATTTGTTTAATTAAATCTTCTCTCACATTTAAATAAATTAAAAAATATTTAAATCCCCCAAAATCCCATTTCTCACATTTAAATAAATAAATCATTTATTTAAATCACCTTTATCCTCCACCCACTTGTATTTTCCTACAAATGCAAGTTGCACAACTATTTTAAATAAATCATTTATTTAAATCACCTTTATCCTCCACCCACTTGTATTTTCTTACAAATGCAAGTTGCACAACTATTTTAAATAAATTATTTATTTAAAATCCTATCTATCCTCACCCACTTGAAACCTTTAATGGTTTCCCTTAAAGTCTTCAAACTTAATGGCTTCCTTCTAGAGTCTTCTCAAGCCTTTAATAGTTTTCCTTAAAGTCTTCAAACTTAATGGCTTCCCTTAAAGTCTTCTTAAGACTTTAATGGTTTCCCTTAAAATCTTCAAATTTAATAGCTTCCTTCTAGAGTCTTCTCAAACCTTTAATGGTTTCCCTTAAAGTCTTCAAGCATTTAATGCTTTATCTTCCTTTTTCTCATTTAAATAAATTAATATTTATTTGAATATTTACCCAAATGCAAATTACACCATTTAATTGAAATAAATGATTTTATTTTAATTGAAAATCCCAAAATTCCTCCCACTTGCATTTTCCTACAAAATCCACTTGCATGCCTAAACCCCTTCTAGATTCTTCTAAACCCTTCCTAATTAACCTAATCCATCCCCTAAATATTGTCACATTCTTAAGCAAATTGGAATCACTTCTCAAAGACTCCAAAGTCTTTGAAAATCAATTAATGCTTTGTGTGTTCAACAAATTAACCTCTAAAGTCTTCCAAACCACTTATGGCTCTTACATGACCATTAATGGTTAATTCCACTTGCACCCATGGTTAAGGACTTTGACCCCTAACTTAACCCTCATGTAACCCATGTGTCTCTTCAGAGCATTTATTTCTTTGACTAGGGTAACCATCATGTCCCCTCAAGCATTTAATGCTCCTTATCTCTCCTCTCAAGCCTCCTCATGGTGACACTTGTCAACATGAGATTGGGTTGAAAGTCCTCACATGGATTGAATACCATTCAATCCTGACCCTTGTTGAGATTACTCAATCTCAACCATCCATTGCTCCATTTTTCCTATAAATAGAGCCCATTTCTTCATAATCCAGATCCTGAAAACTTGTATGCATTTAACCTATAGGCATTTTAGAGAGCATTTAGCATAGCAAACTAAAATCTTGTTATTTTGGTTAAAATCAATCATTTTAATAGCATCTAGTATTTTAGCTTTTCATTTTACATTTAGAGCACAATACTAAAATCTCAATCCTCCATAAGCATCCATAGTGCAAAAAGCTACTGAGAGCTACACTATTTTGGAACTTGGAGAGGAGAGGAACAAGGGAGAAGGAGCTAAGAGCATGCTAAGAGGCATTTGAAGATGTCTTATTATCTTTGTTTCATTTGTTAGATATATTAGCATGATTTTAGTATCTCTTTTGATATGTCTGTTTAGATTAGTTTTTGATTGACTAACACTAACGATTTCTTGTGTCTTGTGTTGTTTGTCATTTGCTAACCTTGTCCATTTCGCAAAGCATCAATATTAATAAGTAATATCACAATGGGGTGTAACAATCAAGATGCCCAAAGTCAAAGAATAGGAAGAATATCAGTTCAAACCAACATGGTACAAGGGGATTGAATATTGTGAATACCATAAGGTCAAAGGCAATAAGACTCCCAATTGTACAAAATTGAAAAATCTCACTCAAGATATTATTGACCAAGGTGACATCATAGTTGAGTATCATCCCAACAATTAATCTAATAATGAATTAGACATATATCAAAATATTTTTTCAATCATGATCAAAATTACCCACCTACAACTAGCAATGACTCGTCCCAACAATTCATCTAATAATGAATTAGACATATATCAAAATATTTTTTCAATCATGATCAAAATTACCCACCTACATCTAGCAATGACTCGTCCCAAAATAATCACCTTAATAATATCCCTAGCCATGATAAATCCACCTCCTATGATTCTATAATAGGTCATTTAAAATAAGTTTTCCCACAAAAACCCTTTGTCTCTTCTTCCAATCCTTCATCTCCTAAACCTTTATAACAAAATTTCATGCCATCCTCATAAAAAAACCCATCCAATAATAGCACTATATCCAAAATCTCTAAAGATTACCTCCAAGGGTTATCCATAAAGGATAATCATGAAATCCAATTTAATCCAACTTTTGATACAAATCCAATCATTAATCAAGAAATCCTAGACTGAACACCATAATGCATCCCATCACCCATCATGCCCACTCTAGAGATTCATATTCAAAATCCACTATCACCATGCTAATATGTTGAGTCTATCCAAGAACCCTCCACCCATATCCAAACTCAGAGAACATCAATAAAATTGGATCTATGTTAAAAGAATAGTCTAAATCATGGTAAACAAAGCTATTAAATTAATCAGGATCAAGTTACCCAAATCCTCCAATCTCATCCAATCATGGATCAAGATCCCATCTCTCTAAACTTCCATGATGAACTAATAATCCCTTTCCATCCCGTCCATAATCCTAACATTGAAACTAATCCCATCCATATTCCAATAACCACCACTTCTATAAAGGAGACACTTGTCTCCCATGGACACATAAATGATCATCTCATTGTTTGTCCAAAACAAGAGTCTTTCTCTCTAGACATTAAAAAATGAGAAATCTATATCCGAGTTCATGGGTCTCTATGATGCTATTCCAACAAGTTACCACAAACGTTTACCTTGATACAATAACCACTTTTGGAAAACACCTTGAGCTCCTTATACATAAAAATCATGTCAAATATATTAATAAACAAGCTAGTATGGATTTCACCAATATTTCATAGAATTGTGAAGCAACAAACTATTGAATATACACTAGATGTTGGGGGGGCGGAGAGAGGGTGAATCAATAATAACTAAAATTTTAGACTTCAATCTTGCATCTAACAAGTTTATTCCAAGCATTCACTTCAAAGAGTATTAAATGAAGAAATCAAAAACTCATTTACACCAATCACATGTGAACACCAATATTTTATACATGGAAAATCCAAACTAGGAAAAACCATAGTGAATGTCAACTCACAGAAATGATCCACTATATAGAAATATTTTACAAAAGGGAGATCACTACCATGGACTTGCAGACCAAGGCTAACTACTTGTGGTGCAAGATACAACAAAAAAGGACTTGCGCACTAAATATAACTACAATAGGGCAAGATACAATATTACATCTTATAGAAAAAGAATTGTATGAGTAAAGGCATCTCTACATGCTAATCACAGTCTCTGTTATAGCACAAATTATGACCTTATAGGAATATCCAGACCTCCAAGTCTCCAGATCACTGCTCTTATATTGACTGTCACCTCTATACTACAATCCCTTCTGAACCATTCACATTGCCATCCTTACATTAAGTCGCACACACATTCACCACCATATTCCACACAGATATCTATTGATATCATCTATCTTGTCACTAATACATTTGGACTAAATTTGCGATGGAGGTTTCCGATGGAGAAGGTATATTGTGACCAAATTTGTTTTTTTTTGAAAAAATGCCCGAATTTGTCAGAATTCCGACGACAATTTGCCATTTGGTTTCGATGAAGAAGGTATTAGTAATGAAAATTGTTTTTTTTTCAAAAAAGTGCTCAAGTTCGTTGTAATTCCGACGACAACGACCATTACTTAAAAAAAAGAAGAGGGCAAGTCATTTGTGCATTGCAATCCCACGTAGGCATCCGTGGCGACTTCAACCCCCAACAAGATCAAACCCGCATCGAAGGCATTTGTGCATTGCTTGCAATCCCGTGCAAGAGGTAGATTCTTCACCTTAATTTCATGTTTCAAAAAATTACACCATTCAAGAGATTCTACAACTTTTGCTTTTATACATGCTAGCTATGCTTGCATTCTTGTGGGATATTGACCGATTGTGGAAGCAACTCTTGGAGTATGAGAGATTCATTTTTTATGCAAAAGATGTTAGGAAATGAGACATGTGGTGGTTAATTGCCCAAGTTTTAGATGCAAATTGGTCAATCTCGTATTCATATTGATTATCCAGTCTCAGGTCGGATGGCTCCTAGTCAAAGGTGTGGTTCCCTGAATGCGTAATCCCTATAGGAATCCACTCCTCGTAAAACCATAGAACTGTGATTGAGAAGTGAGTGTTCAATTTTGTCGGAGCAATCCCTTCCTCCCATATACGTGTTGATTGATCATTATTGTACGAGCTAATATATAGGGTAGTGTCTGCCTCTGGCTGTTGAATCGATGGAGATCAAACCAACGCACAAGAAAAAAAATGGGAATGAATATTATTCAAGTGATTTGCAACCTTCATTCAGTGTTGTTCGGGCAAGCCTTTCTTTCTCTTGCCAGCCAGCCTAACACACTCGACCTAGAAGCCCTAGGGAGATACAATTGTGTTCGGTTCAGCACAATCCTAACCTAGAAGGGGTGGACTAAAAATCTCCAACCACACAACTTATCACTTTTTAATTTGATGAATACTAAGAGGGGGGGTGGGGGTGAATTAGTATGCCAAAAATCTTAGTACTTAAACACTTTGCTAGTCTAACAGTAAACCAATAAAACAGTTTAGCAGACTAACCGGTTAGCACACATGCAACCCAAATAGCAAATAATGCATTCACCCACAGAAGCAAAAACACCATAACAAAAGAGATTTTGACATGGAAACCCAAATGGGAAAAACCACGATGAGATGGAACTCACAAGTAACTATCTGCAGAATAGGAACCAGACCGGTTAAGACTAGACCGGTTAAGGTCATACAATGTTTTTTACCAGAACAAATCCTGTTAGGAATCTCAATCTTTGTTAGGAGATAAGTCCGATTAAAGACTACCTTGCTAGAGGATTTTAGATCCACAGATGTGAACCACCTTGTTAGAGGATTTACAAAAGGCTTGTTGGGCCTACCCGGTTAAGGGCTTCAGACTTGTTGAAGATGTGAGTAATCAACAAGTGAATGATCTAGCTAATAGCACAGATTGCTTGGTTAGATCCTTGATAGCTCGTTCCTAATGCATTCCAAAATTACTTTAGTCTTCTACACATTCATACTGTCTCTAACTCATCAACCACCTTAAACCTTAGCAACAACATCAACTCTTTAAAAAACCCTAGACATGATGTCCTTATAAAGGAATCTGATTTCATGTCGGTCCAATAGGATTACAATACAATTTCCTAGGTTCAATGCATCTAGACATATTCTATAACATGACACAAAAAGCACCGTTAAAGTGTCAGCACCGTCAAACAATTGGTGGATGGTAACTCATCACAAAATGCCAGTTGGTAGCTCATCACAGAGTATTACCGGTTCATACAAAATTTTGGTTCAAGCAAAATACCAGTTGCCAGTTTGACAAAATGAAGACTGGGAAATATGTGTTCTGCCACTTTGATCCTTCGTACCGCTTGAGATCCTCGAACCGCTTGGGGTCAACATACCGCTTCAGATCGGTAATCACTTTCTGCAAAACACCAATAGTCTAAGGACTATAATGCATCATACCGGTTGGAACAAGTACCGATTGAGCTTTAACTTATACATACAAAAGTGATCTCAATGCAAGTGTGTGTCCATCAATGACAATCACAACATAATCATAAAAAATGCCAACATAATTAACATACAGTATAAAGCTAGTCTATATGACCCCCAAACCATTTTCTTACTGTCTCGGGTTACCCTAGTTTAGGGTATTGGCAGTTTTTACTAAATCTTCTCTATTTTAGGGTATTGGCAACTATCTCTCCTTTTGCATAGTTTTAGGTGGCATACAAAGTCATTGCCTTCTTTGGCTTCCTTGCGGCCTCAACCTCAACGATCATCTTTTGCAAACTTACTTTCTTCAATACTCTCTTCTTTATCCTTTCAAAGTTGAATTGTAGCCACTTAGGAACATCTAGATTCTCATCACTTTGGATGGACGGGTTCATGGTAGTTACAACCTACTTTGGCCTTTGTTCTTCATCTCCTTGCTTGTGCACCTAAGTTTAAAATTTTGGAGGAGTCATCTTGGGGGTGGGGGCCTAGATAGATCCTCTTTTTCTTGTTCTCCATGCTTCTTTGACTCCATATTCTAAGTTCCTTCTGACTTATATTTCATTTTCATGAGTCAACTTATAGTTCTTAATTCAGTTATAGGCTAGTATCTTGTGTGTTGATTGTACCTCTTAGTTTGATAAGGTTTTGGGTGGAATTTAATCTCTAATTTTGAGGAAAAAGTTTTCCTATAAATGTAATTTCAAAATTCATTTTGAGGGTCTAATAATTGATTATTTAAGGTCCAAGTTTAGTAACACTCATTAGTGTGTTTTATTTCAAAAGACATTTAGCAAAAGGCTGTAGATTGAATACTTGTGATTTGCTAGTATATTTTGAAGAATTAATGGAAATGAAGTTCATAGTTTGCAACGGTATTGGTAGTCTTTTTTGATTGCTTGGTATTCTTTTATTTCTTTCATTTTCCTTAGTCCCGAATTGATATTTACATTTATGAAACATCTTCTTTGTTATAATCAATTTGTGCATCTTTCGTGGTGATTGAGGTTAATAAGGACCATGTGAATGAATAGTAGTAGTTGTTCTAGAGCTTTCCTTGGTCTCATTTTCATATTAGAATTGGCAATTTTGGCATTGATAAATTATTTACATACAAGGTTATTTCAAGATTTTGTTGATAATGTGGATTTAGGTAATACTGATGATTCATTTTCTCGTAGCCTTGTTCTATCTTTTGCAATTTATTTTAACCTTTTAGCTTAGGCAGATTGAGAAATTGACATTTCAACTTGATTAGTGACATTTTCCCCTTGAACAACTTGATTAGGAAATGATAAATTCTAAAGGTAAGCTAACTTAACTCAAGGGACTAAGATGGTATCCTACCATGAAAGATGATAGTTCTAAGCAAAAGACTACCTAGTGATATGAAAGTTGATGCAAGATAGTAAGGACAACAAGGAAATTTATTTTGAACTTTGACAAGATTGAATCTTTGGGTGGAAGTTTGAATGGATTGATAGCGAAAAGGCATGTTGATGCAGAGAATCCAATAAACTCAACCAACAAGGGAGATATTTCTCCCAACTCACCTATTCAATTAGGTGTCAACCCTTCACTTACTCACAAGACCCCTCACAAGGCCACAAGTTACTCAAAAGGATTCAATACCCCAAAACACACCCATACTCACCAACCCTCACCCAACCATTGAATCACACTCAAATAGGACAAATAAACATGTCTAAGTCACAATCCAACTCTCCAACATTCAATCACCACCAACACCCTCAACCCTTATTCACCCAAATCCTCCTTCAACTGGGTCTTCTAATCCCCCATGGTACTCAACTCACAAAATGTACTAGATATCCAAAAACCAATGTAATCTCAGATACTCTTACAAGAATCACTCAACATATACCACCATGGGTCTTTACCTCCCAACCACCCAAAGGTCAAAGGAAGATTCACTGCTGCAACACTCAATTTTTTGGACAGTATCAAGCACTTAGGATAGTCACTCCTTTTATGACAGTATCAAGATCAAATCGATACTGGACTGGGTAATAACAAAACTGCCAACAATGTATTTCTCATCTCAAATAATAAAGAGAATATAGGGCTGCATCTATGAAGAAAAAAAATGTTGGAAAAGACTATTTCCACCTACTTGGCCACCAGAGTGGTTTTTGAGGTGTATTCAAAGCTTTTACTCCTTTTGTTGCATTTTCACTTGAAATATGGTTGAATTGGCTTTGTAAGCTCCTAGATACTTGGTACATGTTCTAATCGAGATAAAAGAGTCTCAAGACTACCCCATAGTCATGCTCTACCTTATCCAGCTACTCAATTAGCTTCCCAAACTTATAGGACATATGGTTTTATTCCTTACTTTGAGTTGAAATTGTCTTGGGTTAGATATAACTAAAATAAGCAATTCCTTCAACTACTTCAAAAATCGTCAAAAAGACTTCATACTACTATCTACATGTGTTTCTATGCTTAATAAGTCTAATTTATGCAAGTGAAAAAACACCTAAGAGGTCATAGCTACTCCTTTTGACTTGGTAATATTCATGGTTTTTCTTTGTCTATTTAACTTCATTCCTTGCATCTTACCCACTATCTTGTAGCATACTTTCTTTTCTTTTTTACTGAATTGCATTTAGTGGACTGTTGTGCATCTTTAAAATCATTTGACAACTTCAGGAAATGGTTTTCCTTCTTTATGTAGCGTTGTAAATTGTACGCACTTGCTAGGGTGGTACAATTTCACACCTAGTTTAGCACCCGCCTTAGTGCATTTTACATTCTGCATTGCATTTCTCCTTAAGCACTTAATTAATCAAATTAATTAGGTCTAAGGTCCTATTTCATCATTCTCTACATCATAAAATTGGGCCCTTTTCACTAAAGCGCGCCCTTCGCATTTTATTCCTCCAATACACCACTTAATCAAAAACCCTAATTAAGTCCTATTTCGAACTTGGGGGCTTGGTTTTGGGGTCAAAACATCTCGAAATCACCTGTAACTTCGGGATTCTCTCTAAAATCATCATATCCGACGGCCTTGAAAATTTGGTGAAAAGTTGTCGGGACCATGGCGCCCGGAGTGCAACATGGTCCCGGACATTTTTCCCGAAATTTTAGGAGCGCAATCCAATCATAAAATAAAGCTTAACCCCAAGAAATTGGTGGGATATTCAATCTCTAGGTCGGCCAAAATACGAATTTACGACCTAGGGTTTCATACATAAAAGCTCTCTTTCCTCATTTGAAGGGATCTGAATTTTGTTTTCAGGAACTTCATATGCAACAAAAAGAGAAGATCTTTGAAGACTTCAACAACATTCAACATCCTTCTATCAAGCATATATCAAATTCATTCATCCACTTAGGGCTTGGAAGACATTGAAGAACAATAGGAGATTACCGACTGAAGATTGGCTTGTACTCCTCCCTTGAGGGTTGGGTATGATTTCATGTTGTTTTCATGTCTTTACATAAGCTTTAAATACATCATTTATTCATGCTTTAGATCACATTGCATCTTGATTTAGAGCATTTACACTATCATTTACAAGCAATTAGGGTTTACTTTCTAGGTTGCTCTAGTTTGCTTTCTTGCATTTTAGGACCTTGCACACACACTAGGTCTGCACACACAATACATTTTACAAAACAACTTGGCTATTCGTGGAGGTGGAAATCACCGAAGCGGGGGTTTGACTAAGGCAAAACCCTATATAGCCGCCCATACACCCCTTTTCAGATATCATTGCAGGTTTCGGGATTCGGACGACGCCGCGAGATACAGATCCGGAGAGAGAAGATCGAGACAACACTCTGTATCAAATTGCAGAGCAGAAGACTGGGACAGGAGCGCTGGGCGCCCTGGTCCTGCCAGGACAGGGGCACTGGGCGCCCTGGTCCCTGGGACAGAGGCGCTGGGTGCCTTGGTCCTCCGGACAGACAGTTTGCAGACAGCTTTCCGACAGTGTTCTAGAGTGCAGAACAGCAGTTTCTGGTGCAGTTTTCAGGACAGTGGCGCCCGCGCCCCTGTCCTGAACATTTTCAGTCCGATTTTGACTCCGGGTACACATCTGCATTCTTATTTCATCCTTGTATTTACAGCTGTTCATTGTTTAATCTCAATTCTGCAATCTTGTTATTAGTTCATACTTGCATTTTGGGATTAGGGTTTGAACTTGCATTACTTGATCTTACAATTTCAACAAGGGAATAGAAATCCTAATAGATATACCGTGGCTCTCTCTTTCACAAAAAGAAGTAGCCAATTGTGCGATATCTCTAGGCTCTTTCGTATTCCGTAATGTGTGTCAAAAGGTAGGATTAGGGCATGTTAACCTAGTCTCGCTTTTTCCCCCACACATTTTGGTGAACCCGACGTGAATCTATCATTGCTTCCTCTTGCATTACATTTGTTAGATCTAGATCTATATTTAGTGTGTTTTCATTTCATTTTCATTAAAGAGAAAAAAAAAAAAAAGTTTGTTTCTTTGCATTGTGTGTTTAAATTTTATGCAATCTTTTCAAAATGTCAGATTTTTATTTGCAAAATGTTCTTGCTTTTGATGATTATTATGAGTATAGCCAAGATGAATTAGATGAAGCTTTAGATGAGTTTTTAAACCCTAAAGATGCCAAACCTTCATTTTACCAAAAACTCATAAACCTTGTTACTATGCCATTTAGGTGTGATGAGAAAGATAAGTCGAATGATTCCTCTCAAGGATACATTCCTATCAACTCTTCCCCTGAATCTAGTAACATGGTTGTTTTCAATAATCCCCTCTATGAGGAGATGTCTCCTTTTGAATCAAAAGACAAACCTTTTAACCGATATGATCATGCTTTGTTGGATGATGCTCTTGATGACTTTGTGGTTTTATCGAAATCTTTAAACAAGAACAAGGCCTCTAAATTGGTTAACATGATAAACTTGAATGAACATAATAAGCCTCTCTTTGAAGTCCAAGGTGATTATCCTTCTCCCACCTTTCAAGTTCTTAAATCACCTCTCCTTACTGTCCAAGGAAGGTATGATCATGATTCCTTTCGTACCCCGAATAAACCAATCATCACCGTGCAAGGAAGAAAACCTGTAAGTCCTTACAGTTATGCTAAACAAATAACTAGAGAGAGTTATCATGTGGTTGCCCATACTTATCATACTAGAAATAATAGGCAACCTAATCCTCCTCCTGTTATTCCAGTTTCCCTTCCTAATCCTCAACCAATTCTTCCTCAAGCTCCCCGTATTTCGCAAGTTATGGGTAAGGAATATGATCTCATAGAACAACTTAAAGCTACCCCTGCTAAGATATCCCTTTGGGATTTGATTCAAACTTCTTCCACTTATCATGGAATGTTACAAGATGCCTTGAAAGATTTGAATGTTCCTCCACCGAATACATCTAGTAATATAGCATCTTTTGTTAACTCTGTGATGAATCCTAAAGCTCAAATTGTGTTTACCCAAGATGAGTTGCCTACTAGTGAAATTCAACAACAATATGATCCCTTGATGATTGTGGTTATCATGAAAGACACTGCTATAAGATGAACACTAGTAGATAATGGCTCTGGCCTTAATGTGTGTAGCATTAATTTATTGCATAAGATGAATGTGGATACGTCTCTTATTGAGCCTGACTCTCGTCCCATTCGTGGCTTTGACAATGTGGCTAAGACTTCATTAGGTATCATCACCTTACCTCTCACAGTGGGACCTGTTACTTTGCCTACTCCTATCCATGTTATGCCGGGAAATTTAACATATAACTTGTTATTAGGGAGGCCTTGGATTCACAGCATGCAAGCTGTCCCCTCTACATTGCATAGACAAGTTAAACTCATTTGTAACAATAAGACATACACTTTGATGGGTGATACTAATTTTCAAGCTTGTCTACAAACATCTACTTCCAAAGGGAGTTCTTCTAAGCCATCCTCGTCTAGTGATGACTCTTTAAACAAGAAACCTATCGATGAATCCTCACTCTCCGATGATCGGAATTCTTTGGATGAGTCTGGAGCTCCTGAAGAGGATCCTTCTCGACTTGAAACTACACATAAAAAGGATTTTGATCCTGAGAAGGTTCTCGTAGAGGATGATTGGGGATCTCTTGATTTTAACCCTACCTTTGTAGGTGAATATAAGGTTCCTTCTAAAGAAATTAAAATTGAAAAGAAGGAAGAAGCTAAAAATCATAAAGTTGAAAAGAAAGAAGAAGCTAAAAACCAATCAACCTTACCTGAATCTATGAGTAATAATTTTGTGGCCGCTTCTCAAACTTCTTCTCCTCACATCTATAATTATGAAGAGTTTGATTCTTTGTCTTATGAAAAACCACCTTCTCTTCCTGAAATGGCTGGTCGTTATGGTCGTGGTTTTCTCATTTTTGCTAAGCATGGGTATCATGGAAAAGGTTGTGGTGCTCATGAACAAGGGATAAGAGTTCCTCTAGAGACTAATTTTCACAATTATGCCTTTGGACTTGGCTATAATCCCTGCAGACGTACTAAAGCTTTTAAAAGACCATGCATTAGTGTTAATGCTATTTCTACATCTCTATCAATGCAGCACCCTGAGTATATTGATGGGGATCCTTCGGGTGACTGTGCTTTGGATATCTTCCCTACCGATGATGCTTTAGCTGAGTTCTTGGGAGCCTATGACACTCTTCCTCTTTATCATCATAATAGGGGACTCCCTTATTGTTTGAACACCGAAGCCTATTTTGGAAAAGAGATTGATAATGATGAGATTGTGAAAGAATTCCCTCAGTTAAAGGACACTCCTCAACAAAGTAATCTTCTCATAAGTGATACCACTGATGTTAAGATAGACCTTTGCAATAAAGAGAAAGTTATTAAAATTGGAAAATGTTTGGATGAAGAGGAACAGAAACAATATGAAGAACTATAGCATGAATTCCCTGAGATCTTTTCTTGGACATATTCTGACATGCCTGGTATAGATCCTAAGATTGTTACTCATAATATTGTCTTAGTTCCTGATGCTAAGCCCGTGAAACAAAAGATTCAAAAAATGAATCCTAAGGTAGCTTTGCTTGTTAAGGCTGAGATTGAAAAATTATTGGAGGCTGGATTTATCCGCCCTATTGACTATTCCCCATGGATTTCGAATATTGTCGCTGTGGCTAAACCAGATAACAAAATAAGAATGTGTACTGACTTTCGAGATTTGAATAAAGCTTCCTTGAAAGATGATTTCCCTCTTCCAAACATTGACATGATAGTTGATTCTACGGCAGGACATGCCTTGTTATCCTTCATGGATGGTTTTTCAGGTTACAATCAAATTTTTATTAACCCTCAAGATCAATTCAAAACTGCTTTCACCACTCCTTGGGGTACGTTTTGTTGGATAATGATGCCTTTTGGACTTAAAAACGCCGGTGCGACTTATCAATGAGCGATGACCCTTATCTTTCATGATTATATGCATAAGATTTTAGAGGATTATGTTGACGATATTTTGGCCAAATCCTTTCTTCGCATGGATCATGTTAAAGTCCTTCGTCAAATCTTTGAAAGAATTCATAAATATCACATGCGCTTGAATCCCCGAAAATGCGTTTTTGGTGTGGATAGTGGAAAACTATTAGGGTTCATAGTTTCGCATCGTGGGATTGAGGTGGATACTAAGAAAATAGATGCTATTGTCAACATGCCACCTCCTAGAAATGTGTCTCAACTTAAAAGCTTACAAGGAAAGATTCAAGCTATTCGTAGGTTCGTGTCTCAGCTTGCGGATCGTACCTTTCCTTTTACTCAACTTCTTAAAAAGGATATCACTTTTCAATGGAATGAGGATGATCAGCAAGCATTTGAAGATTTAAAAGTGTATTTGGCTAGTCCTCCTATTCTTCAACCTGCCGAACCTTCTAAACCCTTCCTTCTGTATACAGCTGCTTCCTCTCATGCTCTCGCAGCATTGTTGGCACAACATGATAAAGATGGTAAGGAATATCCGGTTTATTACATAAGTCGTACCTTACTCGATTATGAGACCCGATATTCTGCGATAGAAAGACAATGCTTGGCCTTGGTATTTGCGACTCAGAAATTGAGACATTATCTTTTGAATTCAGAAGTCCATGTCATGGTAAAGTTTGATCCTTTTAAGCATCTTTTCTCTAAAACTGATTTATCAGGACGTCTAGCTAAGTGGGTTATGATGTTAACTGAATTTGACCTTAAATTTGTTTCACAAAGAGCAATTAAAGGACAAGCGTTGACCGATCACTTAGTTGAGGCCCCTTCACCTTTCTCCTTCCCTAACCCTGAGTCCTTTCCTGACGACTTCATTCTTTCTATAGAGAAAGATGAAACTTGGGAGTTATACTTTGATGGCTCTAAGTGTCGTATGGGATCGGGGGCAGGTGTTGTTCTGATTTCTCCTACAAAGAAGTCCATTCCTTTATCATATCGTCTAAATTTCCTGTGTACCAATAACATTGCTGAGTATGAGGCTCTTATAGCGAGAATAAAAGCAGCCTTAGCTCTGAATATAAAACACATACATATCTATGGAGATTCGCAATTGATTATAAGACAAGTAACAGGAATATATCAAGCAAAACAAGACAAATTATCACAATATAAAGACCTTGCTGTCTCTTTATTACAAAATTTCGATTCTTATACTATGGAACCCGTTCCTCGAAAAGATAATCGACATGCGGATGCAATGGCATGTGTGGCTTCTCTGGTATCTTTAGAGGACCCTGTGGTCGATCTTAAATTCATTATTCACAACCTTATTTCTCCAGCTATTGTAGATGATTCTAGCCGGGTAACATGTTGTGACTTTTTAGACTCAGACGAATGGTACTCGCATATCGTAAGATATTTGACTGATGGTACCTTTCCTGATTCCGCTAATAGGAACACTAGGGCTAGAATCCGCAAGCTGTCTGCTAGGTATATCATTCTTTCTAATGTCCTATACCGAAGGGGTTATGATGGTCTTCTCCTTCGTTGTCTTAACAAGTCGGAAATCCTTGTTGCTCTTTAAGAGGCACATTCAGGTGCCTGTGGGGGGCATTTTGGGGGCAAATCCTTGGTTCATAGATTGCTTCATATGGGATACTATTGGCAAACTATGCAGAAGGATTCCTTTTCATTTGTTAAAAAATGTCATCAATGTCAACAACACCATAATCTGATTCATGCTCCTACCCAAGAACTCCGTTCTCAAGTAGCTTCTTGGCCTTTCTCCGCATGGGGTTTGGATCTTATTGGAAAAATCTCTCCTCCTTCATCTCAAGGACACACCTTCATTATAACCGCAACAGATTACTTTACAAAGTGGGTAGAAGCTATTCCCCTTCGCTCTACTACTGCTGAAGTGATTTGTCAATTTCTTCTAGAAAACATTATTTCTCGATTCGGGATACCTTCCACTATAATCTCAGATAATGGGACATCATTTAAGAACAAGGACGTGAAGAAATTCCTCGAGAAGTATCATATCAAACATCAATTTTCTACACCTTACTATCCTCAATCAAATGGCCAAGCCGAATCATCCAATAAGATAATTGAACAAATTCTTCGCAAAACCGTGAATAAGCATGGTAAGGATTGGAGTAACCAGCTGATCTATGCTCTTTGGGCCTACCGAACGAGTGTACGAATTGCTATGGGAACTACTCCTTATAATCTTGTTTATGGTGCTGATGCTATTATGCCCTTAGAATTAGAGATTCCATCACTTAGGGTTTCTCTCAAAGGTATAGTAGATGATGACTCTTATAGAGAACAACGACTTCAACAGCTTGAGATGCTTGATGAACAACGCATAAACGCTCTTGAGCATATTCAAGTGTATCACAAAACTCTACAACGAAGCTATAATGATAAGGTAATTCAACGTTCCTTCTCAGTAGGCGACTTAGTCCTTTATGAGAATCAGCGCAATGTGAATGCCTTACCTGCAGAAAAGGGAAAATTTAGTCCTAATTGGCTTGGACCATATATCGTTATTGAGGATTATGGATCAGGTGCTTACAAAATAGCGGATGTAGACGGTACGCCTCTTAAAGAACCTATTAATGCTATGCACTTGCATAGATATTATGCTTAATTCTTCATTCTTCATCTATCTTCTTTTTCAATTCTTCAACATTGGATAATATGTTAGTATCTCTTAATTAAAGCAAAATAGAATTAAATGTTATGTTGTTTAATCTATATTGCTTCGTTCCTGACAAGCGTGTCTTCTTACTTTATAGTTTGTCTTGAATTCATTTATGTAAATTGTAAAAGATTTACATTCCTATTATGCTAGCATATTATACAGTGTCTTTATGTGTTAAGTAGAATCGTATCATGTTGTGTTTAAATTCAGAATTAAATCACATTAGTTATATGATTCTTAGACTTAATGCATATGTCTTCCTTATCATCAATGTAGTACTTGATTAAATATTTAATTAAGTCACACATGTATCAATTTAATCATGGAGCATTGAGAAATCAATCACATGGAAATTAAATTCTGAACATACATGTACATTTACCAAATGAATTAGATTTAATCAAAATAAAATATACATTGTTTTAAGCATTAAAGATAACACATTTGAGACAAAGAGAAGCATGTATATATATATATGTGGATCATATACAAAAACAGGTCACTGTATATCCAAAATGTGACCTCTCTTTTACATCATAAAATCATCTCCTATCCCTAGGGCTAGTGGCTGGAGAATGTCGACTGGACGCTCCCTCCTGATCTGGCCGTGAAGGTGGACCCATGGGTGTGTAGCGCGATACAGATCGTGAGTGGCTCCGAGAGGAACTCCTGCGATCCCTATCCATAAGGATCGCGCGATAGGTGGTAGCCTCGGTCTGAGCCGCTGCTAGATCTCGCCGCGCCTGTTGGAGGTCCTCTGATAGGACTCTCTCTCTCTCTGTCGCGCCTGCTGGAGGTCCTCTGATAGGACTCTCTCTCTCCCTCCATATATCTACCTGTACTCAGAATGGGAAAAACAAATCCTCATGCCGACCCGCGTTCCCCTGAGGCCTATAGGCAATCTGTGAGGAACTGGGGATCTGTGCTATCGTGGAAATGTCTGTCATTGCCTGCTAAATTAAGGAACACCACTCCTACACATTAGCTGTGGCAGTAGAACAGATTTTTGTTAGTACCATTCTATATCATCAAAATATTAATCAATCAATATAAACCTACTATACCTGGATCTCCCTCGCGCCAGTAGGGATCATGATATGGTAGTATCTGTGCCTGGGAACCGCTAGGCTCCCCTCGCTCGAATAATCTATCCACGATGGGTGTAGGCTGGACGGTACTAGGGATAGGCCTCCGTATCGCCTCATGTTCCCCCTGTTGGGGAATAAGAGGTGGATCTAGTGCTATGGTATCGTCTCCTGAATGGTGGGGAGCTGCATCCGACTCCTCCTCATCATCTCTATCCTCCTCCTCATCGTCCTCCTCGTCATCCTCATCCTCGTCCTCATCTGCATCATCACCTGCATCTCCCTCATCCTCCTCTCTATCTGTATCCTCCTCCTCCTCCTCGGCACTAGACTGATCGCCTGTAGGTGGATCAGGATCTCCCGCCTCCTCATGATCCTCTCCCTCCTCTGGCTCCTCTGACCTGGATCCCTGGTCCTCGTCTTGGTCTCCATGTCTCCATGGGTCTGGATAGCCTGTCGGATGATCTGGTGAAAAGATAGGACCTGGATATGATCTCATAAACCATGAGACATACCTGCGCTGTGCTCCAGGCTCTGCAGAATAATTAGTGACTACATCCTGATCAGATCCCTCTAAGTCTGTAGTCTCGATGTCATCTATCGTCGGTCTCGCTATTGCTCTAGGTCTGGGAAGGACCCGCGAGTGTCGAGTATAGATGGGCACATCGGCTGGAACACACTGCTCTAGTCCGAACTGCCTCCGTACTCGGTCAAAGTACAAAGGGACTATGATGTGTGCATATCATCCCCGCAGTAGGCGGTTCCTCTGTAGGCATGCTAACTGTCTCTCCATCCCATCCCATCTGTGCATCCGTAGGTAAGGTCTCCACACTGTCACCTCGGTTGTCACTCTGTCAAAAATCACTCTCCAATATAATAAATCTCCAAATCTCCACTCGCTGGTAAGTGGATAAGCGAACACCCTAGGTCGCTCGCTCGCTGTACTCAGCGGAAAGCTGACGGGCCTGGTGCATGTGAAGTGCTCTAAAATCCACACCTGCAGAAGTGTGCATGTCATCAAACTGAACCCCTGTCCAAATACATACTCCTCAAGGTCGTGATAGAGATGTGCAAGCATACTCCGACCCCAAGCATACACTCTCCTGTGTCTCTCCATCACTCTGATACACCATGTGAGACCCCCATGCATGTGCGTGCCTCGCCCATTAGGGCAGACGGCTAGTGCTATGATGGCTATCATAAGGCGTCTCAGAAGGGGTACCTCCCCTGTAGGATGTAAGAGCCAGCTGACCATGATGCGACCTCTCGTCTCGCTCGGCATGACTCTCCCATGCAATACACCTGCTCTCTCTGATGATCCTCCGCTGATCGATCGGTCGCGTATGTAACTGTCGCTCCTCTGATAGGAAGACGAAGTATACGGTATACATCCTCGAGTGTGACCGTCAGCTCTCCTACTGGAAGGTGAAAAGTGCATGTGTCAGGATCCCATCGCTCCATCAAGGCCATCAGCATCGCAGGATGAAATTGAATGGCCGGCATGAGAATCACAGACCACAATCCCACAATCGATAGTGTGTCTCTCTCTGACTGAGTCAGCCGCGGAATCTGATCTCGCAAAGTGCGAAGAATATGTCCCGCTGTATGCTCTCTCATGTACGGGAGACCCTGCAACATCAAAACATGACTGTAATCAGTACTCGATCATCAAGAACGCTAATGCAAACTGTCGTACATTGTATGCTAGCCTTGTAACCCCTCGCCAGGCCCTGATTGGGGACCATGGCGCCCTGAGGGGACCATGGCGCCCTGTCAGGGACCATGGCGCCCTGAAGGGACCATGGCGCCCCTGTCAGGGACCATGGCGCCCTGGGGGGACCAGGGCGCCCCACAGGGACCATGGCGCCCTGGGTGGGCCCCGGTCAGCCTTCAAGGCCCGCATACGATCACAAAAAAGTCAAAATGCGAAAGAATCAAAAGTCAAACATTCAGTCAACTCACCTCGTCCAGTGGCTCGTCATCGATCACGGCCTGGCCCAGGATCTCGATCCTCGTGGGACGCTCCGGTCATCGTGAAGGCATGATGATGGCTAGGTGGGCTCCGCTGCACTGAATAGTATTTTGAAATCAACAAAGTGACAAATGTGTCACTTTCAAAGTATATACTCTCATTTGTTTTCACTTTTGAAACCCTAATTCTCCTCTGTCATTCATTTTATCATAACTTGAGTTTGGGAGATGCGATTTTTGAACCGTTTGTTGTGTTGGAATCGTATTTTCCTTCCCCTACTCTCGGGATGTTCCAAAAAGTGCTCTGATGAAGCCTATTTAGTGAACACCCCTCATCAATACTCTCTTACACAATTTGTCGCAAGTAAACATGCTACCTTGTTTCACCTCCCTAATAAGCAAGTCGAAACAGGGGGGGGCATATAGCTACTCACAGATTTCATCACTTTCCCTAGTAAGCATTAGGTGATTTTGTGATCTAACGTGTGTTTTGTAGGGTGCGGTTCCTAACTGCGTACTGCAGATACCGCTGGGGGCTTCGTCCGACAACTTATGGATATATCCTTTTTCAAATAATGTTTACTTTTTTGTACTTTAGCTTGCATATGCACGTAGTACTCATATGACCGCTAAAGTGGGGGCTAAATGTAGCGTCGTAAATTGTACGCACTTGCTAGGGTGGTACAATTTCACACCTAGTTTAGCACCCGCCTTAGTGCATTTTACATTCTGCATTGCATTTCTCCTTAAGCACTTAATTAATCAAATTAATTAGGTCTAAGGTCCTATTTCATCATTCTCTACATCATAAAATTGGGCCCTTTTCACTAAAGCGCGCCCTTCGCATTTTATTCCTCCAATACACCACTTAATCAAAAACCCTAATTAAGTCCTATTTCGAACTTGGGGGCTTGGTTTCGGGGTCAAAACATCTCGAAATCACCTGTAACTTCGGGATTCTCTCTAAAATCATCATATCCGACGGCCCTGAAAATTTGGTGAAAAGTTGTCGGGACCATGGCGCCCGGAGTGCAACATGGTCCCGGACATTTTTCCCGAAATTTTAGGAGCGCGATCCAATCATAAAATAAAGCTTAACCCCAAGAAATTGGCAGGATATTCAATCTCTAGGTCGGCCAAAATACGAATTTACGACCTAGGGTTTCATACATAAAAGCTCTCTTTCCTCATTTGAAGGGATCCGAATTTTTTTTTCAGGAACTTCATATGCAGCAAAAAGAGCAGATCTTTGAAGACTTCAACAACATTCAACATCCTTCTATCAAGCATATATCAAATTCATTCATCCACTTAGGGCTTGGAAGACATTGAAGAACAATAGGAGATTATCGACTGAAGATTGGCTTGTACTCCTCCCTTGAGGGTTGGGTATGATTTCATGTTGTTTTCATGTCTTTACATAAGCTTTAAATACATCATTTATTCATGCTTTAGATCACATTGCATCTTGATTTAGAGCATTTACACTATCATTTACAAGCAATTAGGGTTTACTTTCTAGGTTGCTCTAGTTTGCTTTCTTGCATTTTAGGACCTTGCACACACACTAGGTCTGCACACACAATACATTTTACAAAACAACTTGGCTATTCGTGGAGGTGGAAATCACCGAAGCGGGGGTTTGACTAAGGCAAAACCCTATATAGCCGCCCATACACCCCTTTTCAGATATCATTGCAGGTTTCGGGATTCGGACGACGCCGCGAGATACAGATCCGGAGAGAGAAGATCGAGACAACACTCTGTATCAAATTGCAGAGCAGAAGACTGGGACAGGAGCGCTGGGCGCCCTGGTCCTGCCAGGACAGGGGCGCTGGGTGCCCTGGTCCCTGGGACAGAGGCGCTGGGCGCCCTGGTCCTCCGGACAGACAGTTTGCAGACAGCTTTCCGACAGTGTTCCAGAGTGCAGAACAACAGTTTCCGGTGCAGTTTTTAGGACAGTGGCGCCCGCGCCCCTGTCCCGAACATTTTCAGTCCGATTTTGACTCCGGGTACACATCTGCATTCTTATTTCATCCTTGTATTTACAGCTGTTCATTGTTTAATCTCAATTCTGCAATCTTGTTGTTAGTTCATACTTGCATTTTGGGATTAGGGTTTGAACTTGCATTACTAGATCTTACAATTTCAACAAGGGAATAGAAATCCTAATAGATATCCCGTGGCTCTCTCTTTCACAAAAAGAAGTAGCCAATTGTGTGATATCTCTAGGCTCTTTCGTATTCCGTAATGTGTGTCAAAAGGTAGGATTAGGGCATGTTAACCTAGTCTCGCTTTTTCGCCCACACACTTTATTACTTGACTATATCATTTAATATGCATGGATGGTATTATCATTTAATTTTCAAGATGGACCTTATATGGATGGTCCTTGCACCTTTTCAAATGGAACTTTTGCAAAAGTCCAAATTTGGAGAGGAAATTCCTACTATTTGCAAATCCAACATTCATCTTTCAAATTTTAGGTCCAATTTCCATGAATAAGGGTTCCTAAGACCCTAGTTCTATAAAAATGAGCCATGAGGAACATCATGAATAAGGGAATGAACCAAATTTATGGAAACATTGTCAAACCTAAGTACAATTAGGCATAAATAAGGCACAACCACTTAAATTGAGTCCAAACTTGGTGTATATTTTTAAAGTGATACAACTTATGATGCAATATTTAGCCTCCTCTTAGTAAGAGTATGAAATTATGCTCATTTGCTCTTTGGAAAATATGGAGAAACCAAATATTCTTTCACCAAGATATTGAAGAGTCAAGATGACTACAAGTTTGGAAAGGTAGTAGCTCCCAAGACTTATGATATTGTCAATCTACAATATTGAGATAAAAGGGAAGTACAAAATGAGTAATATGAGTAACATTGGTAACACACATGGAGCATGAAAAACACAAAGTTATGACATTTAGAACTAGTAAGATTCATATATTCTCACTAAGAACCATATCAAAAAGACAAGGCATATATCTAGGACTAGTAAGATCCTTATATAGTTACTAGGAGTCATGTCAGAGACACATAAAAGCACGATAACCAAGTTAGTAAGATCCTATAATACTTAGTCATAGATCGCATTCTAACAACAAATAGAGACCTAATTGTGAAAGTTTGAGGTCCATTGGGAAAAAAGTTGTCATATTGCCATGACAACTTTTACATTTCTTGTAGAAACTTCTTGAAAATATGGTTGGAAAGTTAGTTTATGGTGGTTTGAAGTTTTAACACACTTGGATGGGAATAAATAGGCCTTTGACATGTCATCCAAGAGTTTTTCTTAATGAAATTGGGGTTTTATGTGCATTTTTTCATGCTATGTATCATATCATGCTTGATGATAGACCTTTTTTCATGCTATGTATCATATCAGGGAAGAATTTGGTGGGAAGACCAAGCGATTGGTATTTTGAAGTGGTTGATGATAGAGAGAGGGGTGAGGGGACCCTATGCAACCTTCAGAAGAGTTTGTCGATCAAAACCAAATGAAATAAATTTAATTTCTATGACTATCCGGAGGGTATTGATTGTCACAGTCATAGTTTTACTACTGATATTGTTTTTGTTTTGACAGAGTTGTGTTTGTAAACCCAAGTGTGGACATGTAATGGAGTCATGAGATGTCTTAAGACTACATCAATACTTAACAACAACATAGTGTGTAGGCACCTAAAATATGAAAGGACTACATATTGGAAGGCATGTGTGATGATGCCATGAAAGGTCTGATATCCCTATGTATCAAACTGAGAAAACCAGTGAAAGACAAAAATAAATGCATTGAGAAGGCAAAAGGTTGAATTGCCTAATGTTTGTTGTTGAAGTGATGTGTGGGGACCCTGCCAAGTCAAATACCTTGTTGTAGTTTCAAAGGGTGGAAAAAGAATAAGCATTTTATTTACCATCCTAATAGACCATCCATCATAACAATTGTTACCAATATTGATGTGTGCATTGTAAACAAAGTTATAGAGGAAGGCTCTTTCTATTGTAATACCAAGTGAGTGTTCATAGACCTCCTGTAGGGTCCTCCTAGCCTAGAGTTAGGAGTTCAAAGCCTACATACATTGATTTGGCCTTGTGGCCATCAATGAGTGCTCACCCAATAGGACAAGTCTTGAGACTGACAATTTTGGAAGTGTGGCATTGTTGAGAGCCAACACTTATGTGTGAACCCCATCTTCACGTATTCTGATTAGTTGCCATGATACTTGACCCTATCCTCATGGTGTTGGATCAATTCATATTAGTGTGTTTTGTTGAAGAAACATGATGTGAGAAGTTTGATGCAGAGGCAAGGGTAGAACTCAATATTTAATATTAGGACAACAACCACATTGATTAGGCAAGTCAGATAAGGTCTCTCCAATGTTTAGGATACTGAATTCACATTAGACACTCATGGATTACCCCAATTAGACATTAGTCAACTTAAATTTATTATACAAGGATTACATACCACAAAGCCATTAGATATGTTTTGAGATGAAAAAGAAGAGTTAAATGGTTTTGGTTCAATGATGATAATTTTTATTTTCAAGTAATTTAATTTGGTATATTATACTGAAACGCGATTTCATAACTAACATTTCAACTTCTATATAACTAGTTCTATAGCCTGATTTTCTTGCCTGTGAAGAAAGACCATGTCAGACAATATCAACGAACAACAAAATAAGGAGACAATTGCTAGATTGTGGTCTAACTTGAAAAGAAAAGGTGATGGAAAATGTTATTGTCCATGAAAAATTTGGAAGGGGTTAAAGACTAGAAGACTTCTAATCAAAACAATGTAGTAACATTGTAGGCTGCATGGTCACATTGAAGGTGGACATGATTATCATCCATTGGTAAGTTTTTCATTATATCGTTTTAACAATTTATATACATAATAAATCACGTGATGATGAGATCATGATCATGGTTTATTTATGTTTATCAATTTTATATAGGTTGAGCACCTCGAAGCACATGGTATGGATCAACACAACCCGGAGAATATGATTTTTGAAGTGGACGAACATGGAGGTGTGAATATCAAAGCTGAAGATAATGATCCCATGGAGGATGACGATCATGAGCCAGAAAACACAATTGAAGATGATGGTACAAATACATTGATCCATGACACATTTAGTACTCGCGCAACTGATCAAGATGATGGAGATGACCTTGATGTTGTTCATGATGTCCCTCTACTTGAGAAGGCATCTAAGGCCCTTTATGAAGGCTCGCAAACAACTCTTCTCTCTGCTGTATTGTTGTTGGTGAACTTGAAGGTTATGAATGGTTTATCCAACATAACAATGTCACGTATGTTAAGGTATGTCATATATGTCATAATAAATTGTGAATCATGCTGTACCATTAATATTCTTTATATTAACAAATTAAATTTTTTTGTTGTAGATTGATAGGTGAGTTTTTGTTACCACCATCAAATATTCTACCTCGCTCATACCGAGAATTATCTACCGTTATGAAAGATATTGGAATGGAGTATCAAGCAATAGATGCTTGTCCCAATGATCATATTATATATCACAAACAACATGAATTTCGAACTGAATGCCCTGAATGTCATATCAGTAGATATCGAACAAATCAAATAACAAAAACGGTTCCTTAAAAGGTTCTTCGCTATATTCCCATTATTCCACGTATGCAACAATTATTCAAGTGCACTAGCTTCGCACAATTTATGGATTACCATGCATGCAATAGAAGTCAAGATGACATTATTCGAATGCCTATGGATGGTTCGACATTTATGGACATAGAGGAAAAGTGGCCACACTTTAAAGAAGAACCTCATAATCTCAGGCTTTCATTGGCAGCGGACGGTGTCAATCCATTTGGAGAGATGAGATCTGTTTACTCAGTGTGGCCTATTTTTGTTATCAACAATAACATTCCTCTATGGATGTCAATAAAGAGGGAGCACATAATGTTGGCAATGATTGTTCCAGGTATTTTATCATTTAAATATAGTCGTCTAAATTTAATTATAAATATTGCAGTAAAATGGTCATAATAATTATGTAATGTTTTTGTTCAAAGATATGAATGTATATATCGAGCCTCTTATCGACGAGTTGCTGGAGTTATAGAATGTTGTCACTATGTATGATGTCTCTAGACCAATAGGACAAAGACGATTTCAGTTCCATGCGATGCTTCTATGGACAATACACGATGCCCTAGGGCTAACACATTTTTCTAGTATGTTATAGTGTTTAAGTTGTGCATGAACATTATAATTCAAAATATTATCATATTTAATCCAGTTATACATTATCTTGTGGGTCTTCAAACAAATGGAAAATTTGTCCTGTTTGTGGTCCATAGATGAAATCTTGTCATTCAAAAAGTTTAGGAAAGCAGGTGTTTGATGAATATAGGCACTTTCTCCACAAAAATCATAAGTATCGAAATACTGAAAAACATCTTTTCAATGGGAAAGAAGAGAATACATCAAAGCCATGAAGAATGACACCTCACCTATGGAAGTTGGAATATAATAGAATTAATCGTCAAGGTAATGCCATTCCATCTATTGGTTTGTCATTAAACATCTTTTCTATTTTGTTTTGTTTACTGACGATGTGATTGATGATCATGAAGGTCGTGAAGGCATAAATGACCACCTTCCTAAGGGACTAAAAAGTTATCCCCAACAATTTAGTAGGTTGCCCTACTATGAGTAGTTACAAATTGTTCATTTGTTTGATAATATGCACATTGGAAAGAATATAACAGAGACAATATGGAAAATATTGGATGGAAGGCGTGACAAAGAAAAAAATGTCAAAATATGTAGTGACATTTAGGATTCCAATCATGCAATGATAAATGTCATTCAATCAAATAGCCATGGAGACTAGATTAATATAAGTGATCTTCCTTGGTTATTAACAGACCAACAAAGCAATGCTATAAAAGAAGTCATACGAAAAATTTGATTTCCCATAGGATTTGCTGCGAACATAAACAATCTCATATCAAAGAAAAGTGAATTTGGGCCAGGGATGAAAATACATGATTGGCATACCTTCATTAAGGTAATTCATGTTCTTGTGTTTTTAGTATGTATTTAAGTACTGCATGTATGTGTACTTTTCATTGTATTATGTTACAAAAAAATGAAAACATAATTTTATAATTGTTGGAGTACGTTCTACCTCTATCTCTCCCAGACGACTTCAACAATAATGTCAAGCGAGTCATATATGTTCTTGGAAAATACATGAGGTAAGTAGTGATATTTGTTCAGTTCGTTGTATAGATATTATATTTTCTATTTGTTTTACTTGTTATGTAATATATTTTTTTGCGTCTTGAATATCTTGTAGGTGGTTGTTATGTAAAGAAATCCATAAAGACGATATAAAATATTGGAAGAGAAAAATTCCTCATTTAATGTGTGAAATGCAAAAGTGTCTACCTCCAGCTTTTTTCAATGCACAAGAACACTACCTCATAGACCAAGTTGAGGAGATTGAATTGTGTGGACCTGTACACACTAGGTCAAGTTGAGGAGATTGAATTGTGTGGACCTTTTAATATGGAGATGGAGATAGGGAGAGTCACTATTTATGTGACATTTTTTAAACTGTGTTTATTTATGGAAATTGGATTGTTTATTAGCTATTTGATGGATGTTGATTTAAAATACATATGTGATGGATCACATGTTTATGATGATGCATGTGACTTTTTTTGAACTTTATGTTTATTTATAGAATGTGGATTGTTTATTACCTATGTGATGGATGGTGATTTATGATACATATGTGATGGATTACATGTTTATGATGACACATATGTGATGCTCAATTACATATATGATGACACATCATGTGATGCTTATGATACTTATGTATTTATTGTTTATCAACTTACAAATGTAGTAATGCTTATGATGCTCAATCGATGGTGTTGATTTTAGGTATAGTCCTTGTGTGATGCTGTCACCCTTGGTGGGAACAGGTCATTGACTATAGACATCGTCAACCATTTAGTTGAGGATCCTGCATAGTCTACATAAAGTAAAGGTAAGGAATTAAAAAATTTACAATGATTTTGATGACAACATCTTTTTATTATTTAATACTCCTTTAATCTACAAAGTGCACGTTTAGCTAATGTAATATAATTGAATTACATTGTACAGGACCCTGAACCCCTTTGACGAGGATCCTGCATAGTCTCATGGATGGACAGGTATAACTAGTCAATACACCCTATAGAAACAGTTTATTTTTTTAAAATTATTTGGAAAACAAACTTCCTCATTTTTTCAAACTTCGACATTAGTAGCAAATCTAATACAGTTATCAACACTTGAGGCCCCAGTTGGACATTCCAATTTTAATCCCAAAATCAACTTTAGGGCTGACTTCTTCATCAACATTACCCTCATTTGCAAATTTTTTCTCTCATTACCAATTAACTCTCTCATTTCATGGAGTGCAGGTACCCCCAAATAGGTATTTGTTAGATCTGTCTTCGTAGAGTGAGGAAAATGCGGGAATAGAAAATGAAAGTGACACATGTAGTAGGTCTACAATAGGGAGATCAACAAGAGGTCAAAAGATTAGAAGAAAATTCAATAAACGCATGAAATTTTTCCTTGCTCAAGGGGGGTCATGTTCTTATGATGATGAGACCAAAGGCAACATTGAGGTGCCACTGAGGTACAAACATCTACAGAAACAATGGGTGCCCAAGGAACTTCCTCCAATAAACATCGATTTTTGTGTTAACGATAGGATATATCGCATAGCACCTTCATCGTTACATGGTTTAAGCTTATTTTCCATGGATGGCATAAAGGTCTATTACAATAAAGTTGCTAAATTGATGGAGTTTGTTGGAACTTGTTACAAATACAATAATTGGATGCAGATTGTTAAATATTAAAAAAGTATGCGTAGGTATGCAATGTTAGCAAATTATATACAACAGAAAGATAATGATCAAACTAAACGAGTGGCTGTATACATTGATGGTCAGCCAAAAGCAACAGGGAATATCACAGGTTTTATAAATAGTAAGTGACCTGGGTCAACTAATAAACAACCCAATTGCATATTTGAGGCACGTGAGGGAAATTGTGTATTTGTATGTGCGATAAAATCAATAAGTGCAGGCAAAGAGCTTCTAATTGATTACAGTTTGAATTGTATAGATACAAACAAAGTTAATATCATGGGGGTGGTACGTACTATATACCATTTAAATTAACCAACCTCCAATTAATGAATCCAATATACCATTTTATTATGAAGTTTTTTTGCTAAGTCTATTGGTTTAATTTCGCTAACGTTTTTTATATTTTTTCTTTGTCACAGGACGACATGGATCCATCACATATCACAGACAGGGATGTAGGTTGCGACACTTCTACCGAGCAGGTAAACCTCATTGTAATTGTACAAATTAGATAGAAGCAAACTGTTACATTATTATGTTCTTTTTTTGAGTGATTTATACTAATTTTATAATTGTTAATGATATTATTGACATAGACGGATGTTCGGGGAAAGGGAAAGGGAGTTGTAGTACCTGAGCACCTCTCTAGGGATGTGCAATCATTAGGGTTAAGCGATGATGACCCTCAAGATTCCACACACCCTATGGAATTCTTAAAAAATCCTCTTAGAAAAATTGGTAAAGAGATTGTTGCTTTGGCACAAGTGAATCCTATTACTGATGAGATATGAGAGAGGGTGGAATTATTGATTCAGACAGCAGAAAATTTGCAAGTAAGCAGTAATGAAAGCTTTAATTATAACAAAAGTTCAATAATGGTTTATATTTTATTCTCTTTTATGTCATTAACTAAAATATTTATGTATTGTTTTTACAACAATTTATCTGCCCTCATGAAAGTCATTGCCATGATCAGGGTGTTGCAAGATCTTCAGGTGATGACGATTTTCTTATATTATCGTTTGCTTGGCTTATCACTCGTTTTGGACTAATGATCCCATGAATTTTTTAGCAGGCAATGATATTTTCTATAAACATCTTAGTAACATTGCATTGCAAATATTTGGGCCCACCATACGTAAAAGGTGGTACATCATATGTGAACTAACCCTAATCCACTTTTGATTTCATATCATTGCTAGAATAGTTTTCCTTTGATCCATTTCTTGAAGTGTAATAAATGTAGCTTTAGTTCATTTCTAAATCTAACAGGTTTGTTTTTGCTTTAAAAGGTGGAATGACCAAGAAAAAAGGTTAAAAGATGAATTGACAAACCAAATGGTTCAGTGGTTTGGAAATGACAACTTTGACAAAACCAAGCTCCTTGAAAAAGCTGGCACATATCTAAAGTATGTGAGGGACCAATACAGGACCCATTTAGAGAGGAACCTAAAGTATGAGCATCCCCCCATGATTCCAGAGAGGGAGTGGAAGGACCTGATTTTGGATGCCAAGGAGAGAATTGAAAGGAAAAAAGGAAATGCACCACCAGACGCCAGAAGAAGGTATGAGATAATATTAAGAATGTAATTATGCACTAATTAATTTCTCTTTATATTTATATAATCTAACATATTTCAAACTTTTTATAGAGTGAGTGACACGTCAAAGGCAACCAAGGCAAGACAAAAAAAGCACGGGCAACACAAACTCAGCTCTGGTGGTTACATGAAACTTGCTGAACGAATTGTAAGTATCTCATGTGAATGAAATATTGCATCAAAATATTAATAAATTGCAAATGTTTTTTTTTTGTCAAACAATGCAAGCAAAATTCACGGTACCAAGCAAAAATGCAAGGCTTCAAATTCAATAGAGCACCCACAGAAGATGACAAGAGAATTGCCTACCAGTAAGGCTATTCATCCGTGACTGATCGGCTACGAGAATTGAGTGGCATACACAACATTCGAGTGCATCCGTCACACAGGTAAATATGCTAAATGGAAATTGTTTCAAAATGAATACTTTACTAATAATCTAATTGATGTTGAGTTCCAACATAAAGTGACTATATTTGTTTTAAATAAGAAAGCAATGATAACAATGTGCATGAAATTGGAATGCAACCTGCTAATCGTGAAACACCACCTACACATGAAGGTCCGGATGTGCATCCCAGTAGTGGAGGTATTCATTTTCTATTCAAATTTATTTATTTAGCTATGAATACAATTAAACATCTTAATTTGTAATTAGAGTAGTAATTAATGTAACCTTTTTTGTTAATATTTTAGAGCATGTAGTTGGTGGTGACCAAGTGGAGCATGATCTGGGTACACAACATCAGGAACGTGATGTTCCCCACTCAAGTAAAGAGGACCACTGTTATTCCTCTAAACAAATATAATTGAATTGGTGTTTAGCATTAATGTAACCTTTAGTATATCAACTCCAGATGATCTAGAGGGTGTTCAACATGTTGAGGTTGAGGCTACACAAAATGATGTAGCCCCATCAGGTAAAGAGCGCAACAGTTATGTTCTCTAAATTAATGAAATACTTGTAACAATAATTTTTTTTTTTTGAATTTAACCCATTTATTTGTTATTGCAGAGGACCCCCCTTCGCTTCAGTGTCCTCATCCTCAGTATAGGACTAGGCATACATCAAGATCATGAGTAGTTGGCGAAACATCTACAGAGGGGGGAAATGATGAAGAAACTGATGTTCCACTTAGTCTTTTCATAGCTTCAAAGAAAAAACAAAAAAAGAAATGATTGTAATCTAACTTATTTGATAATGACTGATTTTTATGTGTTAGTGAATGTAATTATGTGCTAATTAATGGTTATGGATGATATGTGTTAATTAATATTGATGAATGTTGCATGTTAATTAATGTTAATCAATTTTATGTGTTAATGAACATTATGTGATATTAATGAATGAATGCTATATTTTATTAATGGTAGAAATAATGAATGAATAAATGTTATAAGATGTTAACGAGGATTTTAGAGTGATGTTAGGGGGGGGAGGGGCCAAATGAGCTTCCACCTTCACGTGGTTGGCCCCGTTAAGTAGAGAATATTAAACTATTATCGAAACCAAGCGAATCTCAACAAGATAACACACTTTTCAATATTTCATTATGTTGCATAGTTAATCTTATTGAATAATGTATATTGAATCTTAATTGCAGGGTCCAACAGAGCCAACACGAAAAACAACACCACAAGTTGCTGGGTATAATGAACTCCCATATTGTCTTGTCTGTACACGAACAATATGAGTTGCTTCTAGTGTTGATATCCAAGGCAGGACTGCAAAAGTTATGAATATGCCTCACCCTTGTAAGTTTTTTTATTACTTGTCATTTTCTTTAGCATTTTGTTACTTCATGAATGAGATGTTTTCAGATGTATATTCCATGAATACCTCTCTATTGTATGCTTCATGATCTCGCTTCTGATTCAACTCTTTATATGTCCTAGAATTATATGAGCCTAATAGCTTCTACTCTTGTTGATAGTTTGGTGGCTCTGAACAATGGCTCCTTCGAAGAAGCGTGATCCTTGTAATTTTGGCCTTCCATGATGTGAAAAAGAGGTTATGTTATGAATAATGGTCCAGATGATTTAGACATTTCTTATTGTGTTGAGTATGAGTGAGCATGAGTAAATTTGGGCTTCTTTGGCTATGGTCACTATTTTGTACTAACTATTGTCATTTAGTGTGATTTGAGAATAGACTTCAAGTAATCATGAGGGTGGAAACAATATTAAAGTGTAAGGGGGTATGTGGCCTTGACCAAGGGATGAAAGTATCAGGAAAGTACAAGTGATTCATTTGTAGATAAATGTATCATTCACCTTGTAGCGTCCTAAAATTGTGACACTTGCAATTTCGACTGCATTTGGGTCTTCACGATGGCGATGCAACACGAAACCTGAATGGAGACCCCGAAACTTGTTCATGACACCAAAAACTGCATTTTTTCAGCACCCTGGCCTGATCTTCCTTGCACCCCGCTGTCCCTGGAGGTGGGACCATGGTGCCCAGCATTCTGGTCCTTCAGGACTAGGGTGCCCAGCGCCCTGGTCCCCCAGGACCATGGTGCCCAGCGCCCTGGTCCCCTATTTTGGGACCAGTCTCTTATGGGGCTTCGGGTCTTTAAGTTTGCAAATTGGAAAATAATGTTTCCTGGTCGACCTAAGGTCGGGAAAATCAGTCTATCAACCCTAATTGACAAGTATATAAACTACTTTTCCTCTCCTAGAAAGGGGGAGAGAAAAGAGGAGGACATATGTGTGCAAAGACGCGGAAACGATATTCAAACATTCAAGCATTCAAGCATTCCTTCAAGCAATTGATCATTCTAAGTCTCCATTCAAGGCTAAGTGTTGCATTCAAGACAAGGATTCAAACATTGAAGAGGAGATCACTTACAACACATTACATACTAGATACATTACACCTTCGCATATAAGAATACAAACATTCTTACAACAAGGTATCAGTACTTGTTTACATTACAAACATTTACATTTACAGCATTCTCATTTCTTGGTTAATTCCAAAACTGGGGTTTGACCTAAAGGCAAACCCCTCATCCCTAACCCCCCAATCGTCCTCTCTTTTCTGTGTGTAGGTTGCAGGTACGCGGCTGTAATTGAAGATCTGGAATCCTTGTACAGAGACGAACAGATCCACCTTCGTTTCGTGGATTTTTCGGAGGACCGTGTGCACGCCGGGCGCCATCGTCCCGTCAATTTTTGCTCAAATTTGCAGAACAACACCGTCTCGACATTTTACTGCTAATTCCAGGTCCGTAGCTTCATCCTATATTCCTATCTCTATTTATAAGCGAATCTTTCTCACTTTTCATGCATTCCTAGTTCAATCTTTCTATCTACATTTCTTTACAAAAGAGGGTATCCTTGATGTCTTAACCCTTGAAACTCATTTAGAATCCAATCTTGCATCGCGTGGGATTGGATCTTGTGGGTTTCAACCCCTCTTTTGAATGTAAAGTCTCTCCTAAGTGAAAACCATCAACCCTAGTGACTCTCCCTTCTCTCTCCTTGAAGTTGGGGAGGGGAGAACGACTAGGGTTCGATTTTTTCCGCTTTACATTTTGGTGAACCCGACGTGAACATCCTCATTCTGATTATTCATGGTTAGATCTGAAAATTTTGCCTTCCTAAATTTCCATGTTTGATCTTTTGCAAATTTTAGAGGTTGATTGCATAAAAACCCTAAAATTTTCTTTTTAAGTATTTAATCTTGTGAAATGTTTAATTGTTAATGCTTGTTTCAGATCTACCCTTCTATTGCAAATTGTCAATTCATATTTGTGCTTTAATTTTGAAAATTAAGTGGTTAAGTGTCAAAACCCTAATTTTTAAAACCTCCTTGATTCAACCTTTGACTGATAATTTCACTTTTCAAAACACCTCCAAATCGGCTGTAACTTTGGATTCCGCAATAAAATCACAATATCTTTCATCCCTGAAAATTTGGAAAAAATTTGCGAGGACCGTGTGCACCCCGAGCGCCATCGTCCCCGACATTTTTTCCGAAATTTCGGGAGCTAGATCTTACTGTATTTTTCTGCTAAAATCCAGAATTTTGGCTGATTTTATCAATTTTAACACTTTCAAAATTAAAGTCAAAGTTGGTCTAGCGATTGCTTGGATTGAGGCTTTTAATCATTCAAAAATCGTTGAAATTAAAATTCTTATCAAAATTGCGTTTCTTACAGTCCTAAATCTGAAAAGTGTGTTAGCATTCATTCGAAATTTCAGTGTTGTATTCAAATTTTTGCAGTTTGTGACTTTTGAAATTAAGTGTTTAATTGCAACAACCTTGATTTCCACTTTCAACTTTGAATTTTGCATGAAATCGAGTCAACTTTTAAATTTCAAAGCCTGCATTGCTTTCAACATTCCCTCTAAAATCATAAAATTCAAAATTTCAGTTTCCCTCTCTTTTTCAAAATTCAAATTTTACATTTTTCAACAATCTTGGTAGGGTTCAATTTCGAGATTGCAACTTTAATTTGGCCTATCTACAGATCATAAAATCACTCAATTTTTTCAAATTAGCTTTAAAATCATCATAACTTTCATCCCTGAAAATTTCAAAAAAATTTGCGAGGACCGTGTGCACTCCGTTCGCCACGGTCCCGGACATTTTTTCCGAAATTTCGGGAGATTGTCCTGATTGTATTTAACAGCTTAAATCTAGGAGATTGGTTGATTTTATTGAAATTTGCTACCTCTAAAATTCAAAATCTTCTCTCTCTCTTTAGTGCATGAGTTTTACAACAATAAGCCCTACTTACACTATTCCCGTTAGACGAAGCCTTAGAATTAAGTCTTTCCAAGGTGTAATTACCGAGGAGATGGAACCTAATTTGAATGGCCTTTTTAACGAGGACATGGGTAATTCCTCCAATCCTCTTAATGATGAAGAAGCTCTCCATGAGGTTTCTGTAGAACAACTTTCAAAATTGGATAACCAATTTGATGATTTTCGACAATGGATGTCTCAAGAATACCCCGATAGTCAAGCTCTTTCATTAATTGAGGGTCTAAAGCGTATGGTTCAAAGTGATAAGAATGGAATTGATATTTTGCATGGTATTGCACACATTGTGGATTCGAATGTGATGCCTATGAAGAGTTGTGCCGGAACTTTAGGTTATACACAACCTCCTACTCAAGTTAATCATTCTATTCCTTTGACAACTTCTATTGTTAGTATACCTACTTTCACATCAAACATAATGACTACTTCAATACAAGACATTCCTCCTATGATCACCAGTCATGGGAGAAATCCCTCTTCTTCAATCAACCCTCTTCCTTCATTCAATCCGACTTCTTCATTCATTCATTCAATGAGTGTTCCTATTATATCTCCACAAATGAACATGACGCAAGGGGGCAATTCGTTTAACCCTTCCATTCCTCCTTGTAGTGTTCCTCCTTTCCAATAATCTCCTATGACTAACTATCATAGTGTCCCACCACCTTACTCTCTACCTTCTTTCAATAACATAACACCTCCATCACAATCTAACACGTCTAATATGAACTCTTCGACTGAAGCGACCATTAACAATCTTGCAATCTTGCACAAACTGTCTCTTCTTTACAGCAACAAATTGCCTTTATGAATCAATCTAAGTTTAGTGTGCCCACATTTGATGTTGCGAGCTCGCTTTCTCTTGACATTGTTCGAGCCATCCCCCCTAAACATGTTGAAATTCCACATTTGGAGCTTTATAATGGTAAGGGTGATCCTCTAACACATGTTAAGACCTTTCAAACAATATGTACTGATTTTGCTTATGACCAAAGGTTGCTTGCAAAACTTTTTACTAGAACATTAAGAGATAAAGCCCTACAATGGTATTGCTCATTGCCTTCTTATTCTATTACTTCTTTCGAACAACTTGCAAATGCTTTCATTCAACAATTTCAAAACAATATAAGTCCTAAAGTTACTTTAATTGATTTAATGCATTGTAAACAAGGTGTTAAAGAAAAAGTGACTGATTTCATTGGTAGATATAAGCATTTGTATGCTCAAATTTCTTTTCCAGTACCTGACAATGATATTCAAAGAATCTTTATTTCTAATTTACAAAAAGATATTAGAGAAAAACTCCTGTTTTCTGAGTTTACTTCTTTCCAACAGTTGTGCGCAACTCTTCACAATTATCAACTGACTGTGAGTCAAATGGAACAAGCAAATCCTATGGCTCTGGGTGATAAGGGTGATAGTAGTCAACAACCATTTGGGAAGTTTAAACCGAACAGAGAGTCCATTAAATTCAATGAAAACATCATCAACAACAATGTGAATGCAGCATCAGGTGTGCCTCCTATTTCTAAGTTTTTCAAGAAAGAAAGAAAGTTTACTCCTTTGAATGAATCATTGCATAGTATTATGAATAAATTATTGGAACAAAATGTGCTTACTCTTCCTCCTATAAGGCAAATAGATCCGGCAAAGATTAATTCACCCTATTTTGATAACAAATCTTTTTGTCAATTTCATCGTCATCTTGGGCATGATACTGAAAAATGTTTTGCTTTAAAGGGTAAAATTCAAGATTTGATTGATAATAATACTATCTTTGTTTCTGGAGTGAATGATAAAGGCAACACATCTGTAGCTCCTCCTAACCAAAATCTTCAGATTTTTACTGATCCATTACCTTCTCATACCTCTAATGTGATTGATACTAATGATTCATCTGTCTCACCTGATGATCTTGTGTCTATGACTCCAAATGTGATTAACTTTGTAGAGCAACAGAAAATCCCTAAAGAACCTTCCATCACATTTGATTCCAGTGAAACTATCAGGGCACCTAATGGTCCTTTATATATAGTTGCAAAAGTCAAGAATACACCTTGCCGTGGAGTGCTTATTGATCCTTCTTGTATGGTTAATGTCATTACTGAAGAATTTCTTTTTACTTTGCAATTGAATCAAGTAATCTATGACGAAACAAATGTGGTTGTGAAACTATTTGATGCATTTTCTTCTCCTGCAATTGGTTCTATTACATTACCTATTGAGGTCCATAACAAATCCCTTGATGTGGACTTTGCTATTATTCCATCGTCTGAACAATTTCGTGTGAAGCTAGGCTATCCTTGGCTATCTTCTATGAAAGCTATTGCTTCTCCTATTCACAAGTGTTTGAAATTTCCCCATAATGGTGAAGTTGTTACTGTCAATCATAGTCTCTTTAAACCAGCTGAAAGAACTTCTAGCGTTCCTATTGATTACTTTTGGCCTAAACAATTTCAATCTCTTCCTCCACGAAGTGCTCATCTTTTTAAATCTTATCAAAAGTGGAAAAAAGATATGATCCTATCTCTAAGTGAACCTAGAACACCCAAACTTGACATTCCTATCATTCTTGAGAAGGAAGTTCTTCCTTTGAAAGATAAAACTAATGTCTTTCCTCAAGAAGATTCCCAACCCATTCCTATGAATGTGACTATGCCTATATCTAATAAACTTCCTAAAAGTAGACCTATACCTACTCATCATGATGGGCTTGGTCTCCTTCCTAAACCGAATATTCCTCCCTTATATGGAGCAGTTCCTCCTCCTTCCTCTTATGGAGAGAAGAGACCTTCCTCTTCTCCTATTATTCAACCTAAGAGACCACAACCTAAACACCCAAGTGATAAGGATGAGAACATTCCTCCTCCTCAATCTTCGCAACTTCCTACTAAGACTAGATGAAATCGTTCTGCACGTGAACGCCGATGAAAGTGTCATCTCAGAGCTCAGGCAGTTGCTTCTCAAACTTTGCAATCCCCAAAAACACCTTCAGCCAGTATTATTCCATTTTCTCCTCAGCCGAAGATTGAGCCGAAATCTCCTAAACATAAGATGCATGATGGTCTTGATCTTGTGAGAGTTAAAGATCCTATTTTTATAAATCTTGATGATGATATAGATGAAAATGTTATTCATGATGAAAATGTTACTCCTGTTCATTCTGATAGTGAATATGAATATGTTGATGTTGATAACCATTTATCTAACGCATTTTCTAAAGCACTTATCCTAGCTCCTAGACAAGAACACCATGGCTTGGGGTATGAACATAGCCCTTGTTTGGATCTTGTGATAGCTCCATCTACTGTGTTGGATGTTCCTCCTCTAGCGTGTTTCCTACCTTCCTGAAATATTGATCAGCAAGATCGGGGGGTAGATGATGTGCTAGACTAGTTTCATTAGCATAGCAGACTCTCTCCTTCTCTCTTTTGTTACTTCTTCTATGTGTTACTCTCATTCTTCTATTTGTTGTCCTTAGTGTTGTCTACTTGAGGATGATGCAAAGCATTGAGATCTCTTTTGGTCTCTCTCATGTTGACTCAAAAGACACATGTGTTCCCTTCTTCTAGGTGACCTTCCTTGATTGGGGAATGAAGAACAATTATGCATACAGCATACTGACCTCGAGGAAAGCGAAGTCACCTTGTGCTTTGTGTTTTGTGTCTATTATCCTTGGGCTTATCTCACACTTGGGGGCTAAATCCTTGTGATAACGTGCTCCTTTCCTTTCTCAGTTCTTATATGTATCACTACCTTAAAGCAATCACCCCCGGTGAGGCGTGTGCGATTTCTTTAACGTAGGGGGGCATACATCCCGTTCATATCTTTTCAAGATACTTGAAAATTTCTTTACAAATTTAGCTTTGCCTTGAAATTTTTTGATATCTTTCTTGCATGACTCATAGTGAGGGAACCTTACTACTGACAGTCATGGTTCTCCCTCGTGATCTTCCCTTTTACTTTGTCAATTGGAGTCGTAAGATCCTTAGTCCACTGGGGGCTTGGTGTATCTTACCTCCTTGACATGGTGAAAGTTTTTCAATGTTGTTTCCTTGTACTTTACCGGAAGTATGAGCGTATGCTTATACTCTCGCTAAAGTGGGGGCTAAATGTAGCATCCTAAAATTGTGACACTTGCAATTTCGACTGCATTTGGGTCTTCATGATGGCGATGCAACACGGAACCTGAATGGAGACCCTGAAACTTGTTCATGACACCAAAAACTGCATTTTTTCAGCACCTTGGCCTGATCCTCCTTGCACCCCGCTGTCCCTGGAGGTGGGACCATGGCGTCCAGTGCCCTGGTCCTTCAGGACTAGGGCACCCAGCGCCTTGGTCCCCCAGGACCAGGGCGCCCAGCGCCCTGGTCCCTGGCCCTATTTTGGGACCAGTCTCTTATGGGGCTTCGGGTCTTTAAGTTTGCAAATTGGAAAATAATGTTTCCTGGTCAGCCTAAGGTCGGGAAAATTAGTCTATCAGCCCTAATTGACAAGTATATAAACTAATTTTCCTCTCCTAGAAAGGGGGAGAGAAAAGAGGAGGACATATGTGTGCAAAGACGTGGAAACGATATTCAAACATTCAAGCATTCAAGCATTCAAGCATTCCTTCAAGCAATTGATCATTCTAAGTCTCCATTCAAGGCTAAGTGTTGCATTCAAGACAAGGATTCAACCATTGAAGAGGAGATCACTTACAACACATTACATACTACATACATTACACCTTCGCATGTAAGAATACAAACATTCTTACAACAAGGTATCAGTACTTGTTTACATTACAAACATTTACATTTATAGCATTCTCATTTCTTGGTTAATTCCAAAACCGGGGTTTGACCTAAACTCATCCCTAACCCCCCAATCGTCCTCTCTTTTCTGTGTGTAGGTTGCAGGTACGCGGTTGTAATTGAAGATCTGGAATCCTTGTGCAGAGATGAACAGATCCACCTTCGTTTCGCGGATTTTTCGGAGGACCGTGTGCATGCCGGGCGCCATCGTCTCGTCAATTTTTGCTCAAATTTGCAGAACAGCACCGTCTCAACATTTTACTGCTAATTCTAGGTCCGTAGCTTCATCCTATATTCCTATCTCTGTTTATAAGCGAATCTTTCTCACTTTTCATGCATTCCTAGTTCAATCTTTCTATCTACATTTCTTTACAAAAGAGGGTATCCTTGATGTCTTAACCCTTGAAACTCATTTAGAATCCAATCTTACATCGCGTGGGATTGGATCTTGTGGGTTTCAACCCCTCTTTTGAATGTAAAGTCTCTCCTAAGTGAAAACCATCAACCCTAGTGACTCTCCCTTCTCTCTCCTTGGAGTTGGGGAGGGGAGAACGACTAGGGTTCGATTTTTTCCGCTTTACACACCTATTAATTCCTAGCAACATTCTCAAATAAACAAGCAAAGAGGTATGTTGAGTGCATATATACATTTTATGTTGCCATGATATAAGTAAGGTATCAAACATGTAACTTATATTGTTTTGCAATTTCATTCATAAATATTAGATCTTCCTTGCAATTTCATTCTTGGTATCTCTATCAATCATGTTGCTAAATGAAAATCCTAAACCTCTCTCATTGATGCATGGACATATAGAACATTGTTGTTTCTACACAAAGGATTGTCAGAATTGCTTTCAAAAACTATCAAAAAATTGTTAAACCTTAATAGTCCAAGAATCCCTAAATTCATTGGTGAGAGACCTTCTCAAGTGAAAAATTCTAGTGAAGGTTGTGTAACATTATTTTGAGAATGTATGGAAGTGCATGAAGGTTGTATAATAGTGTTGGGAGAATTGACAGATGATTGACAACAATGACTGTGACAACCAAGTCACTTAGGACAATCGACAAGATATGATTTGTTTCCACTTATTAGGGCCTCCAAACCCCTTTAAAAGTTTCCAAGGATCACTACAACTGACAAGGCCAACATCACCATAAATTTGTCAACCTTTCCTTCATTTAAACCAAGTAAACCTTTATGTATATTTGCCTAGTTGGCTTTGTTTGTCATTATTCTTTATTGGGTGTGTGATTGGTTTTTGATTCAATGCATTCCAACAATTTCCACAAAATTGATGTATTAATGGCATAATTTTTAATAATTTTACTAAGGTTGTTAAAAATTAATTAAAATATTAAAAATGCACCTTATTGTTATAGCTCTCTAGAACCAAGGTGAAAAGTTTTAAATCATGGGCACATATAATAGGGACATTAAGCTTCTAGTTTAATATTATTCTAAGGGAGTTCTGAGTGTAGAAATCTCTTCTTCTTGGATATGAGCATTAACTCAGACCTGGGCAAGTTCAAAGATAAATTACTCATATTGAGTGATTATCTATGTACTTGGGATCTTGCTGGAAGACGTAGAGCTTTTAGGTGCTGGATGTGGAGAAAATTCTGAGCAATATCATTAAACTAGTTGCTGCTAGGAGTTTGGTGAAGATTTGGGAACCATCAAAGCTTCCAGTTTGTTGTTTGTGTGGAGGCATTGGATATCATTAACTTCATTACGGGACAGTTTAATCCTAGAAAACAATATCTCTGCATTTGTATTATTGTTGCAAATCAAGTTTAATTGCGGCTATGATTCCTGAACAAGCACATTCTAGATTCAAAATATATTTTGTGTTGGACACTACTTATTTTTCTAAGCTTGTAATGCTAGTATAGTCTGATTGTTATAAGAGGTCAACTATGTATTTCTGTTCACACTAATTTTCAGTTTGGCTTGATAAACAAATATATTTCTCTTTAGTTGATTAAAATCATTTCAGTGAATGCAAATCTTGATTATTATAAAGTGATATCTGCACTATCAATATCAATTCCAAATTGAAACCCTTTTAGTGCATGCATGTTGTTTGCCAAAATGCCATCTCAAATTATCAACAAACAAAAATAGGAGGTAGTTTTATAAAGTTGGTGGGGTTTGGGTGAGGCCCATAGGCTGTGAGGGTTTGACCTTGGGCATGGAGTTTAAAAAAAAGTTCTAATTTTTTTAAAATCACTTATGGGCTGTTTGGCCATGGGAGATTCTTACTTGTCCCTGAGATGGTCAGGAGGCTCTTGGGAGTCCCTCAAATGTCTCAAGGATGTCCTAGAGATGTCTCAAAGATGGTGGCATTGGATTGCATTGGGGCGGCAGGGGGACGCCCCATCCAAGTCCCTGTATTTTGAAGGTGTCCCCATTTCAAAAACAAACAGTTTTGGGGGAGGAAATGTCCTTGTGGAACACTGGTTCTAGTACATATGTCTTGGTATGATTTTTTAAATAAGACACCAGAATTCATAAAAGAATATCTTTAGAATCTATATTAATAAATAAAAGATGTTTCTAATTCAATGTATGTACCAAACCCTATTACCAACAATATAACAACCCTAGCCTACAAATTGGACTGGTTAATTTTCTCCAATCAAACAAACATGCAATCACTCCATAAACTAGTTACATTAAGCACACATCGAATTATAAAATAACTAATTGTGATACATCAATATGTGAAAGTTTAATGACCTAGATATTAGGACTGTAAAATACTATATCGTATCCTAATTCATAAAATAACCCTTTTTGTGTGATGTGTGAAGTACAATACACAACTAGGAATTATGTTGAGTCAAATGCAAAATCGGTACTAACCATAGAAGCTGAGGATAAATCATGAACAACATATTTGAAGAAACACAAGAATGACTCAAGTGCAAATGAATGCTAGGAAATAAAGTAGAAAACAATGCAAAATTAGGTAAGAAACTAGGTGACAATAAACCATGAACAACTTGAAATAATCTATAATTAATGATCTATGTGATCCATCAACCCGTGACTATGAAACGTAATTTGCAAACAGTAAACTTGTAGACCATTAAGAACAAGAAGAAACTTGCTAGTAGATCTGCCATTTCTTGTCAATCAATCATCAAAGAACTTGTGATCTGCCATGCACCATGTATGTCGTATACCATATCTATTTACAAACATTTTGTATCGAGTAAACTACATTTATTGATTCATTGAACTTGTTTTGCTTGGATCCAAACACCATGGAACCATAACCATTAATCCTAATAACCTGTGAACCATGGAGTACAAACTAAATGGAATCATGTCCAAAATTTTGGTTAAAACAATCTAGGGAAAATAGTGGGATTCCAATTATCCATCTCAAAACACCATCATTGAAACTTCCATGTTCAATATACAGAAAAAACTCTGTTTTTTTAACCATTTTATTCATCAATATATTTTTTTGCTAAATAAAAGTTGGATTTATATTAAAAGAGCTAAATATTACAAAACCATTTCAACATAGTTTATATCCCTATCATTTATCACTATTTATTTTTGACATATTGCTGCCTTTTTCCAGTGGCAGTGTTGTAGTATTGATTAATGTGCTACATCATAATGTGATCAACTTAAAATAAGTACTAAATTTTACCTGATATTTCTTTTAAATTGAGGGGTGAATTAGCTATATCCTCTAAACCAAGCATTATTTTATCATATTTATTGTCAGCATTCCTTCAATACCTGTTTGTGAATATTTAGGGTGACATGATTAGAATCCTCCCCTTTGTACAAAATTATTGATTACATGAAATGGATTTTTTATGTCATTTTGCAATATACCATGGTTGTATATGTTTATACGTAAAGTTATGAATCCAAAATTGTCAAATAGATGTTACATAGATAACAGTCTTTCCTTCTTGCTATCTATTACAGACAATGGAAAAGTTTCCATTGTCCTTTAATTCTCGTATATATTACATGAACCCAGTCTATGTGTCTTTATGGTCGAAGTCATGGAATTTCAGCAATTTAATTCTTAGTATATAGCAATAGCCTATTAGCAAGCTGACTCTAGCGAAGACAAATTTGAAAGAATTCATAAAACAGGAGTTGTCAATGACATATACTGACGCTTGAGTTTTATGTTTATTTTTTTATAGGCTCCTTTGATGTAAGGGATAACGAGGATCGATGGATATGAATATGCGTTAAGAAGGGGGATATGATTATCCTCCTAGGAGAAATCTATCATCGATTTACCCTCGACACAAACAACTACATTAATGTAAATGCTCTTTTATCTCAAGGACACTCACTATAAATCATTTCTTATATGAATTAGAGGATATTATTATTGTTTCTTTGACTTTTATTGCAGATCCCGAGGCTTTTCCAGGGCGAGCCAATCTGGACAACATACAATCGTCCATGTGAGGAACATCCTGCTAGGTAAGAACCCTAATACTTCTAAGACCAAGATGAGAATTTCAAGAAAACCTGAACACTCTAGTTTTACATATAAAAATGACATATTTTTTTGATGGCATGTTCCAATATGTATTTTCTTTTGATAGATTGGTTGTAGGTTCTAGAGAGGACCCACTTCCAAAGAGATAAAGTTGTTATAAATAAGCTATTGGTGAAGAATAACTGAAGAAAATAAATGAAAAACCACATCAACAATAACCAACACAGTCAGAAACATTAATCTAAAGATTCTTTTTAGCCCTCACCTTTCTTGACAACTTATTTATCTTTTGATGACACCAAACTGCTTGAGAAGGATCTTCTTACTCAAATAAAAAATGTGATAAAAAACAATTGTCCAATCACTCGCATCAACATCAACCATGCCAGAATTTGATGTTGCAAGATCCAAGATGGATATTGCATAACATAGAGAAGCCATCATTTGAAGGAAACAGGAACCCAATGAAGACATTAAGAGGGCATGAAGGCACAACCAAGGGCCATTGAGTAGAAGGCAAAGGAAAAATCTTGGAAACAAGAGGAGGAGCACTTGGAGAAGAAGGTAGGGAAAATAACAGTCTGACCAATAGAGAAGTTGAACTCTGAGGGCAAACTCCCAGAGATAGCAATAAACTCTCCAGCCAAAGGAGGGGAGACAAAACCAATAATCTCTGCTTAGGGAGGAGCTCTAGACCCCATATCTGAAGAAAGAAACAGAGCTAAAGTAAGAGAATTGGATAACAAAAATAATGTAAAGTGCACCCCTGATTTGCTAACCAATTTTTTTTTCACTTTTTCGTGATTTAGTTTTCAGACATTATAACAAACACTTGACATGTAAATTACTCAAATAGATGCTCTGCAAAATTTTGTAGCCAACCCTTTTTTCCAAAATACAAACAATAAGCATTACATTAAATAGTTTGCTTACAATTCAGATCACAGTGTTTCTGATTTGAAACAAGTTTATTGATGTCTGAGTTCTAATGATATTGCATGTACTGAATTCGAGATTGTAAACCCAAATATCATTCATGGATAAAAACTGTTAGGAAATATATTATTAGTGTGAATTTTGTTACAATGGTTATGAGTTTTTTTAAACAACTGACTAATTCTAGAGTCAAGTAAAACTACATGGAGAAATTTGTCAACCTTTCCTTCATTTAAACACACTTAGGACAATTTTGTTACAAAGGTTTACTTGGTTTAAATGAAGGAAAGGTTGACAAATTTACGGTGATCTCTTGGTGACCACACCACAATTAGGACAATGATCTCAAACACACTTTTTACCATTCTCTTGGTGATTATTCCCAATTGTGTATGTCTTGCTTATGTATGAAAATGGCATTTTGTAGCTTTCCATCGATGATGTATTTGAGATGTCTTTCATTTAGATATGGCATGAGCTCAGTCCTAGAGTGAGACTAGGGAGTTGGACCATCTCAACCATGGTGCGCCTAAACATATTAGCTTGAAACTAGTGCGCCTCATATTAGCCTCAAACCTATGCCCCCTACTGGTAGGTGGCGGGGATAGAATATCATTTGCTGTACATATCAATGACTGGATAATAATATATTTTTTTTGATAAAAATATTATCATCGTCGGAATTATGACAAATACCAAGCTTTCCACCGATGATGAAATCGACAGACATACAACATTCTCATCGGTGAAAAGGTTTTGGAGTCATCGCACTTCCAACTAAAACTAGACAAACATCTGACGAGGATGTTGTACGTGCGATGACACTTCGTATTCGGACGATCGTTGATGCCTTTGAATGGACCGACGATACAAGTGTCAGACAAACAACATCACCGTCGGTGTGAAGTTCCAAATTGCCGTCGACTTTGCGACGCAATCTACTGAGCATCCGACAGGGATGCTGCATGTCCGACAAATTTTTTGATCGGAAGAGTGATCATGCCCATCATCGACAGAGTCCATAGGATTGTCATATTTCTGATGGTCAGAGGCATCGTCAAAAAATCCGATGACGAGTTTTCGACGACTACTTTTGTTGGCACTTTGACGAAAATTTGTCGCAATTCTGACAATCGACCATCGAAAATTAGCTCCGAATGTACTAATGTGTGTTTTTATATATATACCAATCTAGAACAAGAAACATCTTCACCAAGTCGACCAAAAGAAAGGTTGTAACTCGTATGCACATCCCTTACTCAAAATATACAACTGGACCAAAATATGAAACACATAGAACATAATCCAGACCAAAACTAAAACCGAATGTGCAACCTAACATCCACATCCTTGATAGTATCAATTTTTAGTGCTCTTCCATCTGGAATTACCCCAGTCAAATGATTCACATCAACATTCTTCACAGATTTCAATACAAGTATTTCTCCAGTCGCCCACAACCCACTAATACATTTGGACTAGATTTCTAACTAAGGTTTCCGACGGAGAAGGTATATTGTGGCCAAATTTAATTTTTTTTGAAAAAATGCCCGCATTCGTCGTAATTCCGATGACAATTTGCCATTTGGTTTCGATGAAGAAGGCATTAGCATTGAGAATTTTTGTTTTTTCAAAAAAGTGCTCGAATTCATCGTAATTTCGACGACAACGACCATTACTTAAAAAAAAAGAAGAGGGGAATTCATTTGTGCATTGCAATCCTGCGTAGGCGTCTGTGGCAACTTCAACCCCCAAGAACATCAAACCCACGTCAAAGGCATTTGTGGCATTGCTTGCAATCCCCCGTAGGAGGTAGATTCAAATTGCCCTAGTTTTTAATTTCATGTTGTAAAAAATATACATGTGGTGGTTAATTGCCCTAGTTTAATCTCGTAAAACCATAGAACTGTGATTGAGGAGTGAGCATTCAATTTTGTAGCAGCAATCCCTTCCTCCCATATATGCGTGTGTTGATTGTTCACATGAGATCACATCTCTTTGCGGCATTGTATCCAACAATTCACGAGCCTTGTCCATGTTTCCACATTTTGCATTCATGTCAAGCAGGGCATTTGCAAGTAAAACACCTAACAAAATTCCTCTATCCGTTATGCTTTGATGGATGTCCATACCCTATTCCAAACCTCCCATTTTTGCACAAGCAGGGAGGATGTTGGCAAAGGTTGTGGAATTTGGATTTATGCCTTCCAATTTCATTTGATTGAAAGTGTCTAAAGCCTTTTTGACAAATCCATTTTGTGCATATCCAACAATCGTTGTAGTCCACGAGACAACATTTCTTTCAGGCATTCTATCAAATAGTTCACGTGCCTTGTCTATGCTTTCATATTTTGCATACATGTCTACCAGGGCAATTGCAACTACAACATCTAACAAAATTCCTCTATCCTTTATGCTTCGATGAATGTCCATACCCTGTTCTAAATCTTTCATTTTGGCACAGGCAGAGAGGATAGTAGCAATGGTCATGGAATTTGGCTTTACACCTGCCGATTGCATTTTCTTGAAAGTTTCTAAAGCCTTCTCAACAAATCCATTTTGTGCATATCCGACAATCATTGCAGTCCAGGAAACCACATTTCTTTGAGGCAATCCGTCAAACAGTTCCTGTGCCTTGTCTATGCTTCCACATTTTGCATACATGCTAATTGAGCAGTTGCAACTACATTTGACAAAATTCCTCTATCTTTTATGCTTTGATGGATGTCCATACCCTATTCCAAAGCTCCCATTTTGGCACAGGCTGGGAGTACGCTAGCAAACGTAACTAAAGAAATGCAATGATCAGCTCCAACGACATAAAACCACTACTAACAAAACCAAGAGTCTAAAATATGATAGGGAATAGTGTGAGTTGTTCTGAAATAAAATATTTTATTTTCAATTTCAACTAAAACATAATTACTCAACCATTTAATGTTATTAATAAGTGTTTAATTTATGAAAGAGATAAATGGTTGGCCACAAGTACATGAGTTACTAAATGTACACAAATAAGTGAATTTGATATTCAAAACTATCTACAATGAATTCAATTCTTGTCCATTAGTCATTTATGTTTGCAATAAGCATCTTTCTTTGTTTTTCTTAATCTTTATTCATAGTTATGTACATATTTCACATTCTATAATTAGGATATCAATTGCTATGGCTGAACACTAGCATGATGTTTGTGTTGTGGTATAGATTTGTGGAAACATAATTATGGGATTGTTATATTATAGAGATCATAAATCTAGATATCGCATATTAGATCTAGCTCTTCTTGGATTGAGTCTAAAGTTCACATACAGTCATAAAGCCATTATTAGCAGATCTATCCATTTCTAGTAAAGACAATTGAGAAAGTCATTTTGATATTGAGAGTATCGTATCTGTTTACCTATTGATCATTATTAAGCCATAATATTTAGGTCTATTTATCTCTCTTGCAAAACCTCTGTAAGTGTCCTAGATTGTCCCTATTACTCACTCTTCAATGAAATAGTGGAGTTCTAAAGATTTGTTGCACAAGATGGTGTTGAACGTATCAACAAGACTAGCATAGAAGGCATGTTCAAGCTTCCACTTGTACAACTTACAACAAATGATTTGTTGATAGAAGAAATTCTTGAAATAGGGATACAATCGAAAGACAAGTAAGTACATACAAACCTCCTCAGTTGAAAGTAAAATCTGTGTATAAAAAGAGTACATTGAATCCCAATCCATAAACACAATAGAGATACCGATGGAGACTTAATTGGATGTAGCATGTCGCACCAAAGTTGTTAGAGTATGCTAAGCTAGTACATAATGTTTCCTAAAGGCACATTAGTATTTTACCCAGATCATTATCTACCAAAACTAACTATAGTAATCCTTTTGAGGATTCATTTCATGGTGCTAGATCTTCATTTAGTTCCACTTCTTTTTGGAGAAAAGAACAATTATTTCTTGAGGTAGATGAATATCCCATCAACAAAGGACAAGACTCTTTCTAGAATATAACAAATTCTACTCCAACAAAAGATCATGGGGGTTTCAGTAGAGATATTGAATAAGAGATAGACTTCTACTGCCGCATTAAAAGCATTGGCATGTTCTTCATTTATTGATGTAAACTCTCTGTGACGCCACCACAACCAACAAAGGTGTAAAAAGTTGTTTGCAATGCATGGATTTTTAGGATTGTCCTCTGAAAAAACATAATTAAAGTATGGAAGTAGGATCTGCCAGCTCCTAAGGGAATCTTCATGAAAAATAACTATAAAATATTTGGGCGAGCTTATATGCAAAAACTCACGCTTCTTGATGGGTTTATGTACAAAAATAAGAACGAATTAAGTGGTAAAGGGGCTTCTGGAAACAAGAGGGATAGAGAGGCAGTGGAAGTGAAAACTTCTGGTGTTGTGTCTGCTCCATCTTAGAATGGGAATGGTGAAGGTGCTATAAGAGGAGCTAAGAAGGGTGTTGGAAGAAGTGGGGGTGTTTACATTCCCCCATTTAAGCTGGCTCAAATGATGAAAGATGTGGAAGATAAGAGCAGTGTGGAATACCAACGCATGACATGGGATGCCCTTCAGAAGAGTATCAATGGGTTAGTAAACAAGGTTAATGCATCTAACATCAAGAACATCATTCCAGAGTTGTTTGCAGAGAATCTCATCTGTGGGAGGGGTCTATTTTGTAGGTCCTGTATGAAATCCCAAATGGCATCCCTTGGATTTACAGATGTTTTTGCTGCATTGGTTGCTGTGGTAAATACAAAATTTCCTAAAGTTGGCAATTTGCTTTTGTGAAGAATTATTTTGCAGATTAAGAGGGCATACAAGCCCAATGACAAGCACATGTTGATAGCAACAGCCAAATTCATAGCTCATTTAGTGAATCAACAAGTTGTACATGAGATCATTGCCTTGGAACTTCTCACCCTTTTACTAGAGAACCCCACAGATGACAGTGTAGAGGTTGCTGTTGGGTTCGTGAAAGAATGCGGTTCTTTGTTGCAAGACCTTTCACCCAAAGGTCTCTATGGGATTTTTGAAAGATTAAGAGGTATTCTCCATGAGGGGGAAATTGACAAATGAGTATAATTTTTAATTGAAGGCCTTTTTGTAATTCGCAAAGCTAAGTTAGAGGGTCATCTAGCTGTGCGTCCAGATCAGTGAACACATGAAGTTTTCCTAGAAGACGAACTTGATCAAGAAGCTGGTTTGGATGTTTTCAAGCCAAATCCTGATTTCTTAGAGCATGAGGCAACCTATGAAAAACTAAAGAAAGATATCCATGGAGATGCTTCTTCAGATGAAGCAGAAGGGGAGAATGATTCAGGTGATGATTCAGATGATGATGATGATGAAGAAGAGGAAGGTGAGGAAGCACTAAGAATACAGGATGAGATAGAGACAAACTTGGTCAATTTAAGACGTACAATTTATTTGACAATCATGTCAAGTGTTGATTTTGAGGAAGCTGGTCATAAGCTACTAAAGATCAAGCTTGAACTTGGTCAAGAGAGGACATACCTTCATTATTATGGTCTTCTTGGGCAAAGATTCTGTATGATCAATAAAATTTATGAGGAATTTTTTGATAAGTGTTTTGTACAACAATATTCTATGATACACAGACTAGAAACAAATAAACTACGTAATGTTGCAAAGTTTTTTGCCCACTTACTTGGCACAGATTCTCTTCCATGGCATTGTCTTACTTATATACATCTGACAGAGGAAGATACTACTTCCTCTTCCCGTATTTTTATAAAGATTCTCTTGCAGGAGCTGGCAGAGCAGCTTGGTATATTGTTGCTTAATGAAAGGTTGAACGATCCAACAATGCAGGAGTCTTTTGATTCAATTTCTCCAAAGGACAATCCCAAAAATTCAAGGTTTTCTATCAATTTCTTTACTTCTATTGGTCTTGGTGGTATCACTGAGAGTTTACGTGAGCATTTGAAGAATATGCCAAGGCTTGTAATGCAGCAACAAAAGTCTATTCCTGAGTCAGATGAATCTACCTCTAATTACGATTCTTCTAGTTCATTAGGTTCGTCAGATTCTAATACATCAGACTCAGATTCTGAGAGTGAAACTAATAGTGAGAGAAGTAAGGAGTCACCAAGAAAGAAAAATAATTCAAAGCATGACAATGAGTATGAAAAAACAAGAAGAAAGAAAAGGGTGAGGGCATCTGAATTGGAGGATGGAAGTGATAGTGAAAAAATTAGAAGGAAAAAGAAAAGGAATTAAAAATCTTTCTAGTCAGTTATTCAAGGCTTCAGTAGACACCGTTTTCTTGGACTGTGACAAACAAAAGAATCACTCCCAAGTGCTTTGGTTTTATAACGGATGATTATAAGATGCTACAATGTTGTCTTATGTATTTTAATAGCCACGAGTTTTAGAGTTATGTGCTTGATAGGTAATGGATAAACAGTGTTAGGAGGAGAAAATATTGAAGGCCAAGTGCAGATTGTGATAATACTAGATCAATGAATCCTTTTATTTATTGAGTAATTCTTGTTTTCCATATTGTGTGATGTACCATAAGAAAACTAGAAATCTAAATTCAATAAGATACTTTGTTCAATGATGATAATTTCTATTTTCAAGTAATTTGATGATGATAATTTCTATTTTCAAGTAATTTGATTCGGTATATTATACTGAAACTTGATTTCATAACTAACATTTCAACTTCTATATAACTAGTTCTATAGCCCAGTTTTCTTGCATGTGAAGAAAGACCATGTCAGACAATATCAATGAACAACAAAATAAGGAGACAATTGCTAGATTATGGTCTAACTTGAAAAGAAAAGGTAATGGAAAATGTTATTGTCCGTGCAAAATTTGTAAGGGGTTAAAGACTAGAAGACTTCTAATCAAAACAATGAAGAAACATTGTAGGCTGCATGGTCACATTGAAGGTGGACATGATTATCATCCATTGGTAAGCTTTTCATTATATCGTATTGACAATTTATATACATAATAAATCACGTGATGATGAGATCATGATCATGGTTTATTTATGTTTATCAATTTTATATAGGTCGAGCACCCCGGAGCACATGGTATGGATCAACACAACCCTGAGAATATGGTTTTTGAAGTGGACAAACATGGAGGTGTGAATATCGAAGCTGAAGATAATGATCCCATGGAAGATGACAATCATGAGCCAGAAAACACAATTGAAGATGATGGTACAAATACATTGATCCATGACTCATTTAGTACTCGCACGGCTGATCATGATGATGAAGATGAACTTGATGTTGTTCATGATGTCCCTCTACTTGAGAAGGCATCTGAGGCCCTTTACGAAGGCTTGCATGCAACTCTTCTCTCCGCTGTATTGTTGTTGGTGAACTTGAAGGTTATGAATGGTTTATCCACCATAACAATGTCATGTATGCTAAGGTATGTCATATATGCCATAATAAACCATGAATCATGTTGTACCATTAATAGTCTTTATTATAACAAATTATATTTTTTTGTTGTAGATTGATAGGTGAGTTTTTGTTACCACCATCAAATATTCTACCTCGCTCATACCGCGAATTATCTGTCGTTATGAAAGATATTGGAATGGAGTATCAAGCAATAGATGCTTGTCCCAATGATCATATTATATATCACAAACAACATGAATTTTGAACTGAATGCCCTGAATGTCATATCAGTAGATATCAAACAAATCAAATAACAAAAAGGGTTCCTCAAAAGGTTCTTCGCTATATTCCCATTATTCCACGTATCCAATGATTATTCAAGTGCACTAGCTTGGCACAATTTATGGATTACCATGCACACAATAGAAGTCGAGATTACATTATTCAAATGCCCGCAGATGGTTCAACATTTATGGACATAGAGGAAAAGTGGCCACACTTTAAAGAAGAACCTCGTAATCTCAGGATTTCATTTGGCAGTGGACGGTGTCAATCCATTTGGAGAGATGAGATTTGTTTACTCAGTGTGGCCTATTTTTGTTATCAACGATAAAATTCCTCCATGGATGTCAATAAAGAGGGAGCACATAATGTTGGCAATGATTGTTCCAGGTATTTTATCATTTAAATATAATCGTCTAAATTTAATTATAAATATTGCAGTAAAATGGTCATAATAATTATGTAATGTTTTTGTTCATTCGATTATGTAAGTACCAAGTTAAAGATATGAATGTATATATCGAGCCTCTTATCAATGAGTTGCTGGAGTTATGGAATGGTGTCACTATGTATGACGTCTCTAGACCAATAGGACAAAGCCAATTTCAATTCCATGCGATGCTTCTATGGACAATACACGATGCCCCAGGGCTAACACATTTTTGTGGTATGTTATAGTGTTTAAGTTGTGCATGAACATTATAATTCAAAAAATTATCATATTTAATCCATTTATACATTATCTTGTAGGTCTTCAAGCAAAGGGAAAATTTGCATGTCCTGTTTGTGGTCCAAAGATGAAATCTCGTCATTTAAAAAGTTTAGGAAAGCAGGTGTTTGATGAGTATAGGCACTTTCTCCATAAAAATCATAAGTATCGAAATACTAAAAAGCATCTTTTCAATGGGAAAGAAGAAAATACATCAAAGCCACGAAGAATGACACCTCACCTGTGGAAGTTGGAATATAATATAATTAATCGTCAAGGTAATGCAATTCCATCTATTGGTTTGTCATAAAACATCTTTTCTATTTTGTTTTGTTTACTGATGATGTGATTGATGATCATGAAGGTCGTGAAGGCATAAATGACCACCTTCCTAAGGGACTAAAAAGTTATCCCCGACAATTTAGTAGGTTGCCCTACTACGAGTAGTTACAAATTGTTCATTTGTTTGATAGTATGCATATTGGAAAGAATATAACAGAGACAGTATGGAAAATATTGGATGGAAGGTGTGACAAAGAAAAAATTGTCAAAATATGTAGTGACATTCAGGATTCCAATCATGCAATGATAAATGTCATTCAATCAAATAGCCATGGAGACTAGATTAATATAAGTGAGCTTCCTTGGTTATTAACGAACCAGCAAAGCAATGCTATAAAAGAATTCATATGAAAAATTCGATTTCCCACAGGATTTGCTGTGAACATAAACAATCTCATATCAAAGAAAAGTGAATTTGGGCCAGGGATGAAAATGCATGATTGACATACCTTCATTAAGGTAATTCATGCTCTTGTGTTTTTAGTATGTATTTAAGTACTGCGCGTATGTGTACTTTCCATTATGTTACAAAAAAATGAAAAGATAATTTTATAATTGCTGCAGTACGTTCTACCTTTATCTCTCCTAGACGACTTCGACAATAATGTCAAGCAAGTCATATATGATCTTGGAAAATACATGAGGTAAGTAGTGATATTTGTTTACTTCATTGTATAGATATTATATTTGCAATTTGTTTTACTTGTTATGTAATATATTTTTTTGCGTCTTGAATACCTTGTAGGTGGTTGTCATGTAAAGAAATCCATAAAGACGATATAAAATATTGGAAGAGAAAAATTCCTCATTTAATGTGTGAAATGCAAAAGTGTCTACCTCCAGCTTTTTTTAATGCACAAGAACACTACCTCATACACCAAGTTGAGGAGATTGAATTGTGTGGACCTGTACACACTAGGTCAATGTGGATGGTTGAGAGGCACTTGAAATTTTTGAAGGCTTTGGTTCGACAAAGAGCACATCCTGAGGGTTCTATGGTGGATGGATATATGGTATTCCAGACTGTGGTGTACATTTCTGAATATCTTCCTAAGTTTGTAGCAAAGATCCACATGGATCGCATTTGGGATCCCAACACCATTAACAAATTTGAAGGGGAGTACTTGACGGGGAAAGGTAGATTGAGGAAAGTGAGAGGTAATTATAAGATGTTATTTTAGTTAATTAATTCTTAATCTTCAAAATAAATCGATTGTAAGAATATTTATTTTTTGTACAATTGGTCGAGAGTGGGATGCACTGCATTTGTATATTGCAAACAATCTTGATTGTATGATGGTATGGATTGAATGTTGTCAACATTCTGGATGCACGTTGACATGGGAAGGGGTGGCTTCATTGGTTAAAGAAGCACATCATAATGAAGATTCCAATGTTACGCAAAGGGAAATTGATTTAGCATATGGTTTAAGAGATAAATAGGTATGTATAAATTTATTAATCACCCATATGTTTATCAACTCACAATGCAATAAATTTTACATGTTTGACATATCGCAGGTCAAACACCACAACGCTATGTGCTGCAATGGTCATAAATTTCGCATAAAAAGTTGGATGACATGAAGAAAACTTATGATTCTAGCATCATTGCAGTCTTTGAGGTGACAAATATTTCATCGAGAAATGACATACATCCTCAACAGTCTCAAAATCGATACTATGGAATTTTGATATACTTGAGTGTGACTTTAATTCCTTCAAATTAGTTTTGTTCATCGTCAAATGGTACATGCTCCAATTGAATAAAAATGATCCTGATAGAACTATTATTGAACATGATAATGGTTTTATAATGCTAAATACAAGGTCATTTGAACCGGTTGGGGATGAGCCCTATGTTCTTCCAAGCCAATGTGAGCAAGTATTTTACTCAGAGGTTCCACATAAACCGGGTTGGTCATTTGTTGTTAGACATGATCCAAGAGGAAGGCCGATAAAGTATAATGTGATGAAAGAAGAAGATACCGAAGAAGAAGATATTGAAGAAGTAGAAGATGAAGTGGAAGATGATCACGATCGATAATTTCTCAATGACGATGAAGACGAACAAGAAGAAGAAGAAGAAGATGATGATGATGATGTTGATGGTGATGATGATGGTGATGGTGATGGTGATGGTGATGGTGATGGTGATGATGGTGATGATGATGGCAAAGACGTTGATGATGATGATGATGATGATGATGATGATGATGATGATGATGATGATGATGATGATGATGATGATGATGATGATGATGATGGTGATGGCAATGATGAACTTGATGTTCATGAAGATGAAGAATGAAATGTATGAGGTATGTGGTTAGTATATTATCTATTTAATATTGACTTCTTGATAGAATTTTTTTTACATAATTAATTCATTATGTTTTGAATTCTAATACCATTACATAATTAATTCATGATGCACCTTTTAATATGGAGATGGAGATAGGGAGAGTGACTATTTATGTGACAATTTTTAAACTGTGTTTTTTTATGGAAATTGGATTTTTTATTAGCTATGTGATGGATGTTGATTTAAAATACATACGTGATGGATCACATGTTTATGATGATGCATGTGACATTTTTTGAACTTTGCGTTTATTTATAGAACGTGGATTGTTTATTACCTATGTGATAGATGGTGATTTATGATACATATGTGATGGATTACATGTTTATGATGACACAAGATATGTGATGCTCAATTACATATATGATGACACATCATGTGATTCTTCTGATGCTTATGATATGTATGTATTTATTGTTTATCAACTTACTAATGTAGTAATGCTTATGATGCTCAATTGATGGTGTTGATTTAAGGTATAGTCCCTGTATGATGCTGTCACCCTTGGTGGGAACAGGTTGTTGACTATAGACATCGTCAACCATTTAGTTGAGGATCCTACATAGTCTACATAAAGTAAAGGTAAGGAATTAAAAAATTTACAATGATTTTGATGACAACATCTTTTTATTATTTAATACTCTTTTTGTCTACACAGTTCATGTTGTTCATGTTGTGTACTATGTAATTTTTAGCTAACATAAGATAATTGAATTACATTGTGCAGGACCCTAAACCCATTTGACGAGGATCCTGCATAGTCTCATGGATGGACAAGTATAACTAGTCAATACACCTTATAGAAACAATTTTTTTTTTTTTAAATTACTTGGAAAACAAACTTCCTTAGTTTTTCAAATCTCAACATTAGCAGCAAATCTAATACAATTATCAACACTTGAGGCCCCAGTTGGACTCATTCCAATTTTCATCCCAAAATCAACTTTAGGGCTGACTTCTTCATCAACATTACCCTCATTTGCAAAATTTCTCTCTCATTACCAATTAACTCTCTCATTTCATGGAGTGTAGGTACCCCCAAATAGGTATTTGTCAGATCTGCCTTCGTCGAGTGAGGAAAATACAGTAATAGAAAATGAAAGTGACACATGTAGTAGGTCTACAATAGGGAGATCAACAAGAGGTCAAAAGATTAGAAGAAAATTCAATAAACACATGAAATTTTTCCTTGATCAAGGGGGGTCATGTTGTTATGATGATGAGACCAAAGGCGACATTGAGGTGCCACTGAGGTACATACATCTATAGAAACAATGGGTTCCCAAGGAACTTCCTCCAATAAACACCAATTTTTGTGTTAACGATAGGATATATCGCATAGCACCTTCATCGTTACATGGTTTAGGCTTATTTTCCATGGATGACATAAAGGTATATTACAATAGAGTTGTAGAATTCATGGAGTTTGTTGGACCTTGTTACAATTACAATCATTGGATGCATATTGTTAAATATAAAAAAAGTATGTGTAGGTATGCACAGTCAACAAATTATATACAATAGAAATATAATGATCAAAGTAAATGGGTGGTTGTATACATTGATGGTCGGCCAAAAGCAACAGGGAATATTGTAGGTTTTATAAATAGTAAGCGACCTGGGTCAACTTATAAACAACCCAATTGCATATTTGAGGCACGCGAGGGAAATTGTGTATTTGTATGTGCAATAAAATCAATAAGTGCAGGCGAAGAGCCTATAATCGATTACAGTTTGAATCGTATAGATACAAACAAAGTTAATATCATGGGGGTGGTACGTACTATATACCATGGAAATTAACCAACCTCCAATTAATGAATCCAGTATACCATTTTATTATGAAGTTTTTTTGCTAAGTCTATTGGTTTAATTTTGCTAACATTTTTTATATTTTTTCTTTGTCACAAGCCGACATGGATCCATCACATATCGTAGACAGAGATGTAGCTTATGACACTTCTACCAAGTAGGTAAACCTCATTGTAATTGTACAAATTAGATAGAAGCAAACTGTTACATTATTATGTTCTTTTTTTTAGTGATTTATACTAATTTTGTAATTGTTAATGATATTCTTGACATAGACGGATGTTCGGGGAAAGGGAAAGGGAGTTGCAGTACCTGAGCACCTGTCCAGGGATGTGGAATCATTAGGGTTAAGCGATGATGACCCTGAAGATTCCACACACCTTATGAAATTCTTTAAAATGTCTCTTATAAAAATTAGAAAAGAGATTGTTGCTTTAGCAGTCGTGCATCCTATCACTGATTAGATACGAGAGGGTGTAATTATTGCTTCGGACAACAGAAAACTTGCAAGTAAGCAGTAATGAAAGCTTTAATTATAACAAAAGTTCAATAATGGTTTATATTTTATTCTCTTTTATGTAACTAACTAAAATATGCACGTATTGTTTTTACAGCAATTTATCCGCCCTCATCAAAGTCGTTCCCACGATCAGGATGTTGCAGGATCTTCAAGTGAGGACAATTTTCTTGTATTATCACTTGTTTGGCTTATCACTTTGAGTACCCAAAACACATCATACTTGATACTGTCAATTTTCAAAATAAAGGTTCATCCTTGTTTACAATTCTTGCACTTTTCATATATTTAATGTATTATTCTTTAGGTGCTGTCAATGTTACTGTGCAAATGTCACCGCCACCTCATCAGAGGTTACCCTCACTTGTATTGCCGACTGCAATGTCAGCAACACATAGCATGAAGACATCCTCTAGTGCACGTCATATTGGCCTGCCCACTGTTGGTAGATCTCTCTTTTGCTCTATCTTCTGTCATGTGTTTATTTCCCTTCAAACGTTCTTTCTTGAATTCTAATGCCATTTCATAGTGGATTCATTTTTTGCAGGAGGAGATGCACATGAGGATGTGCCAGAGGTGACTACTGCTGAGAACATACCATCATTTCCTGGATCTTCTCGTATTGCTAGTACGGGAATGTTGCAGGCCACATTGGTGGTGAGCAATGAAGAAATGATTCCCTTAAAGATACAAAAGGTTCCAGGTACTTTAAAATTATTATTATATATACTCTAATTGTAATTTACTTTATGATCACTCGTTTTGGACTAATGATCCCATGAATTTTTTCCAGGCAATGATATTTTTTATAAACATCTTAGTGACATTGCATTGCAGATATTTGGGCCCTCCATACGTAAAAGGTGGTACATCATATGTGAACTAACCCTAATCCACTTTTGATTTCATATCATTGCTAGAATAGTTTTCCTTTGATCCATTTCTTGAAGTGTAATAAATGTAGTTTCAGTTCATTTCTGAATCTAACAGGTTTGCTTTTGCTTTAAAAGGTGGAATGACCAAGAAAAAAGGTTAAAAGATGAATTGACAAACCAAATGGTTCAGTGGTTTGGAAATGACACCTTTGACAAAACCAAGCTCCTTGAAAAAGCTGGCACATATCTAAAGTATTCGAGGGACCAATACAGGACCCATTTAGAGAGGAACCTAAAGTACGAGCGTCCCCCCATGATTCCAAAGAGGGAGTGGAAGGACCTGCTTTGGATGCCAAGGAGAGAATCGAAAGGAAAAAAGGAAATACACCACTAGACGCCAGAAGAAGGTACGGGATACTATTAAGAATGTAATTATGTACTAATTAATTACTCTTTATATTTATATAATCTAACATATTTCAAACTTTTTATAGACTGAGTGACACGTCAAAGGCAACCAAGGCAAGGAAAGAAAAGCACAAGCAACACAAACTCGGCTTTGGTGGTTACATGAAACTTGCTACACGAATTGTAAGTATCTCATGTAAACGAAATATTGCATCAAAATATTAATAAATTGCAAACATTTTTTTTTATCAAACAATGCAAGCAAAATTCATGGTACCAAGCAAAAATGCAGGGCTTTGAGTTCAATAGAGCACCCACAAAAGATGACAAGATAATTGCCTACCAGCAAGGCTATTCAACTGTGGCTGATTGGCTATGAGAATTGAGTTGGCATACACAACATTCGATTGCATCCGTCACATAGGTAAATATTCTAAATGGAAGTTGTTTCAAATTGAATACTTTACTAATAATCTAATTGATGTTGAGTTCCAACATAAAGTGACAATATTTCTTTTAAATAAGCAAACAATGATAACAATGTGCATGTCATTGGAATGCAGCCTGCTAATTGTGAAACACCACCTGCACATGAAGGTCCGGATGTGCATCCCAGTAGTGGAGGTATTCATTTGCTATTCAAATTTATTTATTTAGCTATTAATACAATTAAAGATCTTAATTTGTAATTAGAGTAGTAATTAATGTAACCTTTTTTGTTAATATTTTAGAGCATGTAGTCGGTGGTGAGCAAGTGGAGCATGATCTGGGTACACAACATCAAGAACGTGATGTTCCCCACTCAGGTAAAGAGGACCACTGTTATTGCTTTAAACAAATATAATTGCAATTGGTGTTCAACATTAATGTAACCTTTAGTATTTCAACTCCAGATGATCTAGAGGGTGTTCAACATGTTGAGGTTGAGGCTACACAAAATGATGTGGCCCATCAAGTAAAGAGCACAACAATTATGTTCTCTAAATTAATGAAATACTTGTAACAATAATAATTTATTTTGTTGAATTTAACCCATTTCTTTGTTATTGCAGAGGACCCCCCTTCGTTTCAGTGTCCTCGTCCTCAGTATAGGACTAGGAATGCATCGAGATCACGAGCAGTTGGCGGAACATCTGCAGAGGGGGGAAATGATGAAGAAACCAATGTTCCACTTAGTCTTTTCATAGCTTTAAAGAAAAAACAAAGAAATAAATGATTGTAATCTAACTTATTTGATAATGACTAATTTTTATGTGTTAGTGAATGTAATTATGTGCTAATTAATGGTTATGGATGATATGTGTTAATTAATATTGATTAATGTTGCATGTTAATTAATGTTAATAAATGTTATGTGTTAATGAACGTTATGTGATATTAATGAATGAATGCTATATTTTATTCATGGTAGAAAGAACGAATGAATGAATGTTATAAGATGTTAATGGGGAATTTAGAGTGATGTTAGGGGGGGGGAGGGGCCAACTGAGCTTCCACCTTCACGTGGTTGGCCCCATTAAGTAGAGAATATTAAACTATTCTTGAAACCAAGCGAAGCTCAACAAGATAACACACTTTTTAATATTTCATTATGTTGCACAGTTAATCTTATTGAATAATGTATATTGAATCTTAATTGTAGGGTCCAACAGAGCCAACACGAACAACACCACCACAAGTTTCTGGGTATAATGAACTCCCATATTGTCTTGTCTGTACACGAACAATATGAGTTGCTTCTAGTGTTGATATCCAAGGTGGGACTACAAAAGTTATGAATATGCCTCACCCTTGTATGTTTTTTTATTACTTGTAAGTAATGAATATGCCTCATCCTTGTAAGTTTTTTTATTACTTGTAAGTCATGAATATTACTCTTTAGTTGATTAAAATTAAATGAGAATCTTCAATGAATACGCAAAACTATATACATATGCAGGCCCACCATGGTTGAGATGGTCCAACTCCCTAGTCTGACTCTACGACTAAGCTCATGCCATATCTAAATCAAAGACATCTCAAATACATCGTTGGTGGAAAGCTACACAATGCCATTTTCATACATAAGCGAGACATACACAATTGGGCACAATCACCAAGAGAATGGTAAAAAGTGTGTTTGAGATTGTATCATGGATGCAAAAAATCTCTTCATTAATCCTTGACTCATCATTTCTATAATACTTCTTTAGACTTCTCATGTCATTTGTTGCACTTCTTCACTATTTTGGACTGAGTTTCAACCATGTATTTTCCTTGACTCATGACTGTACCTAGTTTTGTCCTATCTTTGTAAGCTTCCTCTTTGAATTGTGGTTCTAGCTTTGATAATACCTTTTTAATGTTGCACTATTTGTAAGGAGGAGAACTCCTAATGCATGTTGCAAATTGTGTTCTAGTGGCTGAGACTTACCTTTTTGTACTATATGTTTTTGACTAGTTGTCATAACCTCTGACTTTGATGCTTGTGCCTTAATAGAACTAGATGTTTCTTGTATGCATACTTGGTCAAGGACTGCATTATGATGCTATAGGGCTACAAAATAAGATTATTTATTGTATTGAGTTGCACATTTGACATGAGTTGCCCTATGGCTGCTATGCCTCTTGAGGTTATAAGGTGTTATTCTTGTCAAGTTTTGACAATGCTACAACAATAACATGTTATTTGTTGTTAAGGTTTGAAAAGACCTTTTAGAAACTTATACCCTGCTCTTTTTCACTCAGTAGACTTGATTACTGTCATTTTATTTGGTACTAGGTATGACTTCCTACTGGCTTTACTGTAGACTGCAATCTCTCTAGACTGTATTTTCTGAGTGTTGTTGTTCTATACTTGACCATCTATTAGGAAAACATAGCTTGAAATGTCCAAAACAATTAATGAATGACTGCACTATCACCAATCTATCTTGAAGATTTGACTACTCTTTAGATTATGATTATGACTGTCATGATATTTCATGAGACTGCTCTATCCACATATGAAACCCTTTGTTCCCACAAATCAATGCTTTGAACTTGACTGCAACTTTATAGTGATCACTGTCTTTATACAGTAAGCTTGCTACTTTCTCAACTTTTGATATATTGGAGGCTCCTAGGATGGTTTCTATCATATAGTCACAATACCTTGCTATAATTTGCATTTCAGATAACTGCTCAATGATCATATGACGTCTTTGTCTTTTGAATTTGACTCTCGAGCTTGCTCTATTTCTTGACCTTTTGAATAATTCTGGGTCACTATTCATTACTTTTATTACCCTATATGTAAAAGACCTTGCTCACTGCTTCCCGTACTTGATCTTTGTCTGGTTTGTGTCAATCCTACTATTGCACCTTTTCTATTTATGATTGAGATTTGTTTTGGGATTAAAAATTCTTGATGATTTCACTAAATGACTTTTGCATGACTGTACTTTCTAAGCTATCCTAGGGAACAAAAGAGACCTAGGGATTTTCTCACTTCAAGGAAAAAGAAAATCTAGCAAGGAAATCAACCCTTTTAAATAATATGTGGAACCCTTATGGTGAGAAAGAAAGCATTGACAAACTTATAGATGTTGTCATAACACAAAGCTGAAACTATATTTTATTTTATAGATAATCAGATTTCTCCTTTAACCCGACTTTTGCTTGAATCATTACTGTAGACATATCCAATGCATGATTTAAACAATAAGATACTAAAATTTTTAAAATAGGGTTCTGAAAAGCCTACCTCCAAATGTGGATATCTACTGTTATGACTATGACAATTTCTCTCCAGAAGCTTTGATGCTAACTTCTATCACGCCTAAACTCTGCATGTGGTTTGCATGGTGTTGGCATGAGGTACTTTGTAAATGATATGGATTCTCTTCATATTTTTATGATACTCCTTCATCGAAGAGGCAAACCTCTCATTCAAACTTTGAAGTAGCCCTTTGACTGTTGCATGCAGTCCTTTTCTTATAAACCTTCCTCCTTGTGGTGACGTGCTAGGACATAAATTGAAGGTGTAGCTTGTGGAACCCTAGCATAACTTCTAAAAACTGGCTATAAATGGTTCTTTTCATTTGAAACAGAATGCAAACCCTAAAATCACATGAAAGCTTATACTTTTAGCTTTCTATTTCCTTCCAAGCTATGCATGAAATTGATTTTCTTGATAATCACGTGGAAGGAGGCCTTTAGAAAACTTTTGTAAATAAATAAAGAATTTTATTTGTCTTTACATCTTTTGAATTAAAATGCCTTTTCAAGTGAATTATTTTCCCTCCAAACCTTGCATTGTGAAATCTCATCCTTTTAAATAAGCTCAACCTTATAGACACCTTCAAGGTATTTAATAAATCCTTTCTCTAAACTTTCCTAAATTCATGATAAGACATGAGGTATATAATAATTCTATTTTTTATCTCTTGAAGTCAAAAAATTGGTAACAAAGTCACGCCTTCAAACCTTAATTTTTAGATAGTTAAATGTCCATTTTACATTTCTAAAAAAATTGGAGGTCTTATGATATTCCACGTGATGGCTACATGTTGACAAAGTTACCCCTCACAACTACTAGTCCCTCTCCCTAATAGGGCATTTGCATGAAAACCCAAGTCCAGCTATGTCAAACCCGAGTTTGACTCCTTCAAACTCAAGTTAATCATTGGTCACATGTAGAACATGCATTTGAAGACTTGAATGACCTTCCCTCCAAAGTATTTTCTTTTGGAAAAAAACTTTTGCTTTCATGAAGTCACATGAATGTGCCTCTTTTCTAAAGTTTTTATTATATAATCTTAAGAATATAGCCCTTCTTTTCATTTATAAGGTACATTTGAAACCTTTTGGAGCCTTTTAATGAGATTTCCAAAACAACAAGGACCTAGGACCTTAGAAAAGACTGGAATAAGCTTCTGGATATTAAAATTTAGACTCAAAGCATGAAGATCCTAACAACAAAAAAACCCTATTAAATGCAATTGACATATAAATGAAAATTGGATAACAAAAATAAATAGGGATATAACATTAGGTATTATAACAATATCATATGTGAAAACAACCAATAATAAAATCAAACAAAATGATATATAGGATTTAGTCATATATGTATATGTAGATATATAGATATATACATAATATGTATATGATGCTCTGCAAAAAGAAGGATAGTTAGAAAAATCTGTCTGATTACTACACACACAAAGAGAAGCACAAGAAACAAATGTTAGTCATTAGGGTTAGCAAATCAAAGATTAAACACTATCCTAATCAAGCATATCAAGAAAGACACTACACAAAAAATAAAAAACTTAATGAATATAAGAAAAGTTGAACTCTGTGTTTTAACTACCAGAGATAGCAAGAAACTCTCCAACCGAAGCAGGGGAGAGAAAACCAACAATCTCTATTTAGGGAGGAGCTCTAGACTCCAAATCTGAAGAAAGAAACATAGCTAAAGTCAGTGAATTGGATAACAAAAAGAATGTAAAGTGCACCCCTGATTTGCTAACCAAAATGCTCAAAATTAAATGAAAATCTTTAATGAATACACAAAACTATATACATATGCAGGCGCACCATGGTTGAGATGGTCCAACTCCCTAGTCTCACTCTATGACTAAGCTCATGCCATATCTAAATCAAAGACATCTCAAATACATCATCGATGGAAAGCTGCAAAATGCCATTTTCATACATAAGCAAGACATACACAATTGGGCACAATCACCAAGAGAACAAAGTGTGTTTGAGATCATTGTCCTAATTGTGGTGTGGTCACGAAGAGGTTGACAAATTTACGGTGATCTCTTCGTGACCACACCACAATTAGGACAATGATCGCAAACACTCTTTTTACCGTTCTCTTGGTGATTGTGCCCAATTGTGTATGTCTTGCTTATGTATGAAAATGGCATTTTCAGCTTTCCACCGACGATGTATTTGAGATGTCTTTGATTTAGATATGGCATGAGCTTAGTCATAGAGTGAGACTAGAGAGTTGGACCATCTCAACCATGGTGTGCCTGATCATATTAGCTTGAAACCATGCGCCTCATATTAGCCTCAAACCTATGCCCCTACTGGTAGGTGGTGGGGATAGAATATCATTCGCAGTAGATATCAATGACTGGATACTAATAATTTTTTTTGATAAAAATTATCATCCTCGGAATTACCACGAATACCAAGCTTTCGACTGATGATGTAATCGGCGGACATACAACATTCTCATCAGTGAAAAGTTCTGGAGTCATTGCACTTCCGAATCAAACCACACAAACATTCGACGAGGATGCTATACGTGCGATGACACTTCGTAGTCAGACGGTCATCGATGTCTTCGAATGGACCGACGACACAAGCGTCGAACAAACAACATCACCGTCGGTGCGAAGTTCCAAATCGCCGTCAGCTTTGCGACGAAATCTACTGATTCCGATGACTTCTTTGACCGTCGACAGAGTCCATTGGATTTTTCGTATTTCTGACGGGCATGGCATCTTCGACCAATCCGACGTCGAGTTTGTGACAGCTGATTTTGTCGGCACTCTGATGAAAAATAGTCGCAAATCCGACAAACAACCATCAGATATCAGCTCCGAATGTACTAGTGACCCTATTACAATTCATAGCACCTCCTTCAAAATCTAATATGGTCTATCTAGCCAGATAAATTCACCATGAATTCAACTGAGAATAATTCTTACAACTTCTTCATCATCAATCATTGAAAAACAATTCTAAGTGTCTAAGCCCTTATGCCCTAGATTACCAAATTCACTCTTCAACTTCTGCAAATTATCAACCAAATAATTCTTCTTGAAAGTCCTAATCTTCTCATGATTATATTCTTCTAGATTAACATGACTATACTGAAAAACATTTTCCTTGTGAATAACACAATCATCGATACCAAAAAATGTTTCGACAAATTCTACATTCGTCGGAATGAAGGGTTTCAACTCATATTCAGGTTTGGGTTCATCGTTGATACTTACAATTTTTGCCATACAACCAAGTTACCACTTTGCAATATTTCTTTTGCTTGAATTCACTCCTTTAATCTCCTTAGTTTCTCAAATCGCAAGTGCACAAATGATTGTAATCACAAGAATAAATACTTACAAGTTAGGTTTCCAAAAAGTTGATACAGTGTTTGTCGAACTATCAAGAATCACTTTTGGACCTCAAGATATGCTTAGAACCTCCAAAAAATCTTCACACACATCTTCCATGCTAAGAGAAAAATCAACATCAAACCAAGAGGGGTCAAAGGATATTTTCATTAAAGCTCCCCCTTAGACCTTGCTGTCTGAGTTAATTACTGAAAGAGGGGACCACATCCATAGCGGATGTTGAGCCACTTTCAATATTTCCTTCAATCTTTTCTTCTAATTTCTTTACCCACAACAACTTTCCTTGTCCTCTAGAATCCAATATACTCTCTAGACCAATATTCTTTACTACTTTTACAATTTTTTTGCAATATGCCAAATAATGTTACGGTTATAGCATACTGGACCATTCTACATCATACTTCCATTCTCGTCTCTTTTGAAGTTCTTATTCATCCTGCATTCAACACCTTTGTGCCCATATCCATTGCAAACATAGCATTATCCATTGAAAAATATGACATTTCTATTTACATTCATTCTCCTTCTACATTCACTATCCTTGTGTCCAAACTTGTTGCAATTATGATGATTTCCATTGAAAGAATAACCCCTTATCTAATTTCTACACTCATTTGCTTTGTTCTCTAGTGCATTACATGAAAAACAGTTTCCTTTGAAAGATAGATACCTAGAAAACACAGGAGGAGGTCTTTGGTTCATCACAAACTTCCTGAAATTCCAATTAAGCATGAAATTCTTCTTATCTTCATTAGCATTCCTCATTTCTTTCCCCTTTTCTTTATTGATCTTCGAGCATTCACCAAACTCTTCATTGTTATGAAACTACAAAACAGATTCCCATATCTCCTTTCCATCTTTCAGGTTGAAGCTATTACTAATCTGATGTTTAGCATCTTTGAGTTCCCTTTTTAGATTCATTACTTCTCCTATTTTCGAACATTCTCTAGTCTTCTCACCAAACTTTGTTTCACATTCATCAATAACCTTCTTTCCTTTGTCTAATAAACCTCTTAAGTAAGAAATCTTCTCAACTGCCCTCTTATATTTGTCTTTGCACTCATGCAGATCAACCAATGCAGATCTTAGTTCTCCTTCCATATCAACAGCTCCTTCAACATCATGCCAATCACATTGTTTTAAAGCATCCATATCATTCAACTCTTCTTAAAACATAGTGTTCAAGACTTTGGATCTACCTCAAGCGGTTAAGCTTACTCAAGAGGAACCTTTCTCTGATACCAATTGTTGACCACATACCAAATTCTGGGAGAGGGGAGGGTGAATCAACAATAACTAAAATTTCAGACTTCAATCTTGCATCTAACAAGTTTATTCCAAGCATTCACTTCAAAGAGTATTAAATGAAGACATCATAAAATCATTTAAACCAATCACACATGAACACCAATATTTTATACGTGGAAAATCCAAACTAGGAAAAAGCACATTGAGCACCAACTTATAGAAATGATCCACTATATAGAAATGTTTTACAAAAGGGAGCTCGCTGCTCTAGACTTGCAGACCGAGGCTAACTACTCTTGGTTCAAGATACAACAAAAAAAGTATTTGTTCACATAAGCTAACTACAATAGGGCAAGATACAATATTACATATTATAGAAAAATAACTATACAAGTAAATGCATCTCTACATGTTGATCACAATCTCTATTATAGCATAAATTCTGACCTTACAAAAATATACAGACCTCCAAGTCTCTGGATCACTGCTCTTATAGTGACTATCACCTTTGTACTACAATCCCTTCTGAATCATTCACATCACCATCCTTACATTAAGTCGCACATACATTCACCACTGTATTCCACACACACATCTATCTATATTGTCTATCCTATATATGTATATATATACCAATCTAGAATAAGAAACATCTTCACCAAGTCGGCCAAAACAAAGGTTGTAACGTGTATGCACATCCTTAACCCAAAATAGACAGCTAGACCAAAACATGAAACACATAGAATATAATCTAGACCAAAAAAAAAACTAATTGTGCAACATTGGACCAAAGGAATACTTTACACGCCATCACCAGACCAAAAATATATGTTACATCTAACTCTGATAGCATAACCCAAACACATGCACCAGTCATATCATTTCACAATTGCATAAGTTTGAATCAAAACAAGAAATACATGGACCACAATAATCAAATTTCCAACTATCCTCATCACCAACAAGTATCTGGATAATAATATCAATCAGATCAATTGCTAATGGAAACTGTCCATGTCCAAACCATAGTATCAATGCACAACTGACAACACTTCACCATTGTAGCTAAATCTGATGATGTCCAGACAAGAACCCATCTAGACCATACTATTTGAGATGAATGAGAAGAAAGCATATATTTGTAACACAAACACAGATGAGAAAGCATTGTTATCCTATCACTGGTTTTTGTCAAGGCAAAGTTTCATGCTAATGAAAAGATAACCACCATTGATAATTGCCAATAACACAAAGAAGAGTTAACATCTTGTTTTTGTTAAAGTATTTATCCTATTGCAAATAAATATATCAGAACATTCAACATCGAGGAAAAGGATTAGGTCTACATGAACAAGTTATTTTGGACCCTAAATATTTTTTTGATAATCCTAGATATCAAGATATCGATTATTCATTGATCAAGAAAACTAATGTTGTTAGTGCTACCTCAATGATGCTGGGGAAAAATTCATCTAATGCAAGAATTAAAATAGGTTTCATGAGTAGTCCTTACAACAAGGTTGTTGCAAGTACTCCTCCCATCCACATCATAAACCAACATTACCAAATCCTTCCAATCACTAACTAGGATCAACAAAATAAAAAATCTTACAAAGTAAAAGATAAATATCAATTTTTAAAGCTAATGAATTGAAACATCAAAGTGGACATATGAAGTCAATATGGATCATAAATAAAATTGGATCAAGCTAAATAGAAAATCCAAATTCAATAGTCAGTAATGATGTGATGCCACATCACAAAAGGCCTTCCACCAATCAGAAGTATACACCTCTTTCAAGATAGTCTTTAATACCAACATACAAGGCATATAAAATTGTTGGTCCCAAACACATCCACACTTCATCATCCACCATCTCAAGTTGGGAAAATAAAAAATCCTACTTCCAAACTACCAAATCATCTATCTACACTTAAAATTCATCATCATCATCTAGTATATTGACTAAAATGCAAAAATCCCAACTCCCACTTTCACCTTATCCAAGTAGCGACACTTTATTATGAGGACTCTAATGACACTATCATGATTCACTTATTTAGATAAGGCTAAACCTATTATCAACAATGATCACAATCACATCCATGGATTTTATCCTAGCATCTTGATCTTTGTAAGGCAAATCCTTGAGGCAGGTTACTATTGGCATATCATTAGAACAATCTACATCAACACATCAAGTAGTTTCACATAGTTGATGGTCATTCAAAAAATTAAAAAGAAAAGTAAAGAGAAATAATTCATCCAACATTGAAAACCATTATTATGGAAGTTTGGACAAGTACCATGATGAAAATCCATTTGTGGACATCACATGTAAAATTGATTATCTATGTCTATGCCATTCTCGTTGGGAGCATATTGTCTCATACTTCACACTATTTTGTCTAAAATCAATCTACATCCAATCCATACTATTCCCATCCATCTTCCCTATCCAACTTGATCTTGACAGAGACTAGGGGCATATACTTCAAAAATTCTTTTGGAAAACTCTTGATATGATCATTTCTTTTGACCACATACCATTTATTGCCATGCCATTACCTACATTTTTCTATTTAATCCATTACCATGGATATAACTTGTTATTCCATTGCAATTTAGTTCTTGGAAGTCAAATCCCTTATCGAAGTCATTAATAATCTATCCTCCCCATCCTTCACCTATTCATTTTCATCACACCAGTCCACTCATCCAGACATATTTTTCTATGCCTTGTTGGACATTGGGGGTAGATGATCACATCTAGCTTTGGAATAAATCTTGACATATGTCTTCTAGCTCACTTAGTGATCTAGATACCTTTCATGGAAAAATAAAATTTGAGTATTATCCAAAATCATATGAATAAAATCTCTTATTAAACTATCATCCATCACCCATAATCTAGACAATCTCAACCAATACTATCTTTCCAAATAATTCAACATCATATCATATACAAACTAGCTTATAGGTTTTGTTCATATACTTTCTACAAATCATGTTCAATCCATTTTACCCAAACAATCATCACTAGGATGTATCCTTTCCAAGCATTGGGTTTTTCTTATCATCAACATAATCCTCATGTTGTTTTTATTGTCAACAACATTATCACTATTATCAATCAATAAATCAATCAATTTTATCTTGGCTAGAGACAAATTATTGAGTGGCTTTTGGTATCCCTCCTTAATCATCTCCCTTTATTTCTCAATCACTATCATTATCACCATCCTAATTATTTTATCCTTATTGTTCCATTATCATCATGACCTCTCCTCTCTTATATCCAAACTTTTCTCATTATCATTGGCATATTTGTCTTCCATCAATAAACCAATAAAACAACAAACATGTGCTTCAATATCCACAATAATACACACATAAATAACTCACCATCCCATCCATAGTAAACCACTGCTTCCTAGACCTTAATCACAAGCAAAGACTCTTGTTGAACTAGTCCACTACTTATACCTATTGCCTAATCATCTAATTTATTGTCTCAATACATACCTTAATGGATTCATACTTCCTACCATGGGCATAATACAATATGAGCATAGATTTTGGTAAGATATATGATGGATGTTGATTTTTTTATTGATCTTGGTGTGCTTAGAAAAGCATGGAATGGGGCAATGATCATTATTTTTTGTATGTCATGTTTGTGGGATGTTCTAATAACATTAGCAAAGAAAATACTTATATGTGTTGGAGTGGATTTTAACATAAACAATCATCCTTTTCATATAATGTCATTCAATGCCTTTTGAGTACTAGAACTATCATTCTCTAAGCCTTACTTGCTCACACAAATATAATAAGGTTCTATTATGTCTAGTATGAATAAGGATAACCCTTTTGTTTGTAGAGTCAAAGTGCATGCAAATGATACAATGCCACCTTGGTTCCTCATACCTTGGTGCATAATATCTATTTGCTATATCAAAAATAAGGATTTCTCTCTACATGTTTCAAGCACAAACTAAGCATACCAACTTTCTATTTCATATTTTCCCACCCACTCCATTACATATATATAGATTTCACTATTTGATATTTGATCAACAAAATAATTTATTATTCACCCATTTATCCCACAATTCCTCCATTCTACTCCATTTTCATCCTCAATCCATTATATCTAACTTATTCCTCCAATCGAGTTAGATAAAAAAATATCAATCTCTCGAGGGGCACCATATCTCTATCCCTTGATACACTGGGGAAAACTAGGACATATTGCCAACCATATTTTTATACTAAAATTGTTTTTTGAAACAATGTAATAAATGTGGCACCTTGTTTAAACGAGGGACAACCTGTAGGTGCTTAAAAATGACTAGAGCATAAAAATCTCACCACCTTACCATTTTCATCTTCTATCAAAATTAATTAAATGAGTTAATAATTTAATTAAGCTAACATTACATTCTTCTATTAGACTTGTGTGAATATTATCATTATCGTCATTGATGTCAACCCTAGCTATCTGGTTAGGACCGTGTTGCCCCATATTTGACATACCCAAAATTTGAACTTCAAATTGGTCCCAACGTTGAATGAAGGCCCAAGTATGTGTCTATGAGTAACAAGTGAGCATGTGATCCAAGGTTGTTGTCAGCCAAAATGTGAAAAATGGATGAGTTTTGAAAATTATAAATAATTGAGGAAAATCGCTTTGTGAACATGTCCTAAGCATCGTTTTGTGTCATATGACCAATTTTTGGCTGAACCCGGTTCACAGTTTGCCATATTTTAAACATTTAAATTTTGATGTCCCTCACTTTAAATCAATTAAAATAACACACCCGAGGTATTTTCATGAGGAATAAATGATGGTATTTTCTCATCCTCCTACCTTGAAGGTGTGTTTTGAATTTCAGAGCCTAACTCCTTACCAATTGAAAGTTGTGGCCATTTTACCTAAATCAAGGCATTAAAGTCTAATGGGAAATATTTGAATTATTCTTTTAAAAATAATTCAAATATTTTAAATTGTTTTCAATATATTTCCCATTTTTCTCTATTTGAGGAGGAAAAGCAATCAAAAGTCTTTATGTAGGTTCAGATGGAGTAGTTGCAAGTGATCCTTTTCTCAATGCCCTTTGTTGCTCAAAAATTTCGTATTTCTAACCTTGAAAGATTAGAAATGCTCACAAAGTGAGAAATCCTAACCTATTGCCTTGAAAAGTCAAAATACTAACCTTGTAAGGTTAAAAATGCTCAAAAAGAGAGAATTCCTAACCTAAATTTATAACCTCAAAAAAAGAAGAGGTTAGGATTGCTCCAAAATGGAGCATCTCTAACCTTATTTCCTAACCTTGTGTGGGACCGCTTTATGAGTTACATGTAAAGGTTAGAAATGTTCCATTTTGGAGCATCTCTAACCTTTTTCACAAGATGAATAAAAGATGCTCAAGGGATAAGCCTATACAAAGAGCAGTGAATGAAGGGCAGTGGGGATAGTAAGAAGCAAATAATCACATAGTTATATATGAATGTAACTATCATTATAGATGACACAGTCAAAAGGAATGAGTGGAGATCAAATAAGAGAAAAGATCACAGAGCCCAAAGATATTCATGCAGAATGTGGGGGCATAGATGATGCATTTTAACTGTTTGACAAAATGATTCAAAGAAAGTAGTGCTCGCAACCGTACTAGTGGTCTTGCTTTGAAAATTGTGGAGTCACTGGCAATATATCCGAATTGTTTAAAAAAATCCATGGAGGAATGTGGTCTCATATGCTTGCAAGGAGACATTTGGATAAATTATATGCATCAGGGTTGAACTAAAGAATCATTCTTAAATAAAATAAAATAAATTCTTTAAAGAGCTACCATCTCATGGAATATGATGATTGATCTGAATGCAATATAGGCAAGTTGTGAACTTAACAAATTTACTGAAAAGTTGATTGTTGATAGGATCTTTCAAACAAATGTGATCAGCAGATATAAAATTGATTCCAAGAGATTTGCTGCCATCCTCGCACCCAATGAAAGATTTAAAATAAGGTATAAACATACATCAAATCATGCTGGCACATGAATTTTTGTCAGATATTATGACTTGGGATTGCTCTAGCGGCATGAATGAGGATACAGTGATGAACTGAAATTCACTATTCAGGAATGCGAGTATGGGGAAATTATTGGATACATTATGCGATTGGCGATGCTTTCATTTGATGATTTCTATGAACAGGCAACCATGGACTCCCAGTTAAGTCATTAGAAAGGTCATGAATCCCTCCATTTCCTCGATCGACTACTGCCAGCTCTGCTTCATCGATTGCCTCTCTGTCTCCCATGAGGATTTTTGTTAGATGTGGCAGAAAATTTATTGGTACATATATGTAGATTGTGGTAGCATAAACAATGCACATGATTTGTTTGACAGAATGCCTCAATGAGAGGTGATCTCAAAACTACCCACACAGACACAAATGCAAAATGTGGAATCATAAAGAACACACTTGGCTACCTCAAAGAGATGTATCAAAGAATTAAATGAAAGATTATAGTGTGTTCACAAAACAAATTTTCTTTGTATCGGCCACATAAATTTTCAAGGCTATGTGATTGGTAGAAGTAAAGCCAAATTACATATATTTTCCAACATTTTTTCTGCTTGCATCGAAGTGAGAGCTTTTGAAGATGGTATGAAGAAATTTATCAAAGTATAAGGGAAAGTGGATTCTTGTCATACTATGTGGTTGTTGTTGATGCATATTGAAGAAACGTGAACTTTGTAATAAGTTGTTTTCAAGAGTGTCATTTTGTGCATTGCGATGGTCACAAGATGTGCAATGCTCCACTACACAAAGAATGCTCTCAAACTCTTTTGAGTAATGAAGTAATCTGAAAAATTTCTCGATCATATGTCTATACAGAGGACAACATGTGGTGCGAGGTTCAAAAGGTAATTTTTTTTGATAAAAGATAGAGGAATTAGACATATATGTATTAAATACAGATTGAAGAGCACACACAAAAAGCATCTTGAAATGTAGAACAAGATTTTGATATCATTTACACATCATTTTGAATTGGATCCGATCATTCTATGCATTGTAATAGAGTGGAAGTTCAAGTGGAGTAATGTTTATATAATATAATTGTTCCTATAGTAAAAAATAATATACATGGTGATGAAAAGGTCTTTGAGGATGAGCTTGTAATGATGACATGATACCAATTGTATTAAAGACAAAGTATCTAATGAAGTCCATTATCAAATATATATGAACAAGAAATTCACAGCTTAGAAGAAGATATGGAGGCAACCCTACTGACATCAAGTTCTTTCTTCAATGTAATGGATTTGACATTTCTTTTGTAAAAAGTGACTTAAGTCACTTATTGTAACTAAAGTTATCTTTTTGGCTTGAGCTTTGTTAAAGTTAGGTAAATCCTAACTTATTTGTAAAGGGTAGTTATTCTAAGTGTTGGCTTAGATAGGTATCTTAAGTGGATTAGTTAGGAAGTTATTCAAAGTGGTTACCAAAAAGTGGTTATGAATTAGTTATTGCAAGATGCCTATAAATACAAAGCTTTAGCATTGTAAAAGGGAACTTTTTGATTGAGGGGAAACTCTGCAGAATTTTGTAGAGAAAATTTAAAGAACTTTTGGTTTTCATTTTTGGTACTGAAACCTTTTGGACTTGTATATTTTCAAAAGAATAACAAAGAATACATTTGTTCATATGTATTGGATGTGTTTATGTGTTATGATTATCTCTTTCTCGTATGTTAAATTGATAATCATTTTGTGTATTGGTAGAATCCATTGATAATCCTTTTGTATGTGTTAGTACAACTTATTTCTTCGTATGTTGAGGTTTGTTGTCTTTCTTTCATCACTCTTGCATATCTAAAAATTGTTTTGTGCTTAAACCCCTTTGTATCTGTCATCATTTGTGAAATCCTCTTTGGTGTTTGTATGTCTGCCATTGGGGTTTCTATTATTCACCTTTATTTAGTTTTGTCTCCTTTTTGTACTTTCAGGTAAAAAGTACACGAAAATCCCAAATACCCCCATCATATGAGGGAGCTACCCCTCTCAAACGCAGAGGAAGATTGTGGTTTTACTACAATCTCTCCAACTGTTGGAACGTTTGTCATTGCTCTTCAAGCAAATAGGTTCAGTTTCAGATAAAAAACCGCAGTGACAAATATGTTTACCAACATACCAGATGGTGTATATTGTTGAAGAAGTTTTGGTATTGCTGGTCGAGCATCAATATGATATAAAGAGGTAAGGCATAGATGATCTACTAGAGTCATTTCCAAAAGATCTCCATCTTAGAAATCCTGAGTTGTGCTTATCTTGGTTGGTACCATGTTCTAGTATCAATTGTGTGAGGTTCGATATCAGTGGCATCAATTATATCAACAGTATCTATTGTATCCATCATGGTTCATGTTCTGGCATTTGTGGTATGTACATTTCATAATTAGGAGTTGAATTTTTGTTCTTATGGGTTCAATTCTATGGGTCCAGTAGACCCCTGTTTTATCCCGATAATTAAGGTGTATGCATTGGTCAATGAAATGAGTGAAGGAAGTGTGTAGGTGATCATGTGAAGGTCGACTTTGTTATCATGTTTTTTTTGGTTAATGCTTTATTAGACAATGTGTTGATCCAAGCAACATATTATTGTCTAAATCATTTGGGTTTGGTCGGCATATTATCTCGGTGCATGAGCTTACCAGTACACACACACACATATACATACATGCATGCACACACACACACATGTATATATACATGTATACACACACATATATATATAGATACATATATAGATACATATGTATATATGTATGTATGTATGTATCTATATATACATATATATATGTATACATGTATATGTATACATATGTATACATGTATATATATGTATACATACATATATACATATGTATGTACATATATACATCTATATGTACACACACACACACACACACACACACACACACACACACACACACACACACACACACACACACACACACACACACACACACACACACACACATATATAGACTGGTGAAGTGACCCCCCATAGAATAGTAGGGATGCAGGTGCGTAGGCTTGCACCGTGGAATCAAAAATTTCATAATTCGCTAAAAGAAACAGAATTCTCCTGTGCCAGCATATCATATGCAAAGAGGAATTCTCAACTGAAAGTGCTTAGCAGTAATCATGGTTCCAGCCACCATAATCCAAATCCAAACTTCTACAGTCCAAGAGGGGCCCTTACCTTAAGACGAAGGGCAAGAGTAGTTCAAGCAACACATCTTTAAGGGGAGAAGTGGCCTTGACCTTAGGAGGGGGATTGGTTAGGCCTCATCAGCATAGTTGACCTGAAGAAGGCTTTGGGCGAAGAAGTCTATAAAAAGTAGGGCCTCAACTATTCTAGGCACTCCTACAGTGTTCCCAATAGGGAGGGGGTGAGGGAATTAGGCAGATACAACCGATTCCATGAAGTGTCCCAGATGGATGACTCACTTTGCCTAAGATCCCATTCTAGGGATGAGGAACAAGAACAAGGGACAAGTTGGGCTAGAATAGGCAGCTACCCCTACCCACTCTTCACTTAGCGATTCCCCTAATCAAATTAGACAAAATTATTGGCTCCAATTAACAAATAGAGCTCTTGATTGGGCCAGGCATAAGGGTCTTTACAACACAATCAATAATTCTCTTCACTTTCAATTAGGTCTTGCTCTTTTGTCAGGTTTCGTCATGTCATGTTCCATCCTATAGCTAGTGAGACAGGCCTTACCTACTCAAAAGGGAACTATAGAAAAGGGGGGGGGGGGCATCCATATATAGAACTCTTCCTTGACCCCAACCCCCTGTATATAGATGGGCCCTAACTGACTATGGGGTGGGGCACTGACCCCGTCTCCTTACATTTCTTTATTTGTTTGTTGAAAACAATAGTTTTGGGTATCCAACTGTGCCCCATATCATAGTAGCTTCTATAGATAGCTCGTAGCTCAGGAAAAGTTGCCTATGCCTACATTCAATCAATTATATCTATTCGAGGAATAACCAACTCTCTTTGAGGGGATACCTTTGATAGAAATTGAAATGAATTGAAGATTACTACACTGCAACGCTCCAACTTATCAAACTAGGCCAAGGCCCCCGGGTAAGGGCCTAACTCCCTTTCTCGGACTCAAGAACAAGCTTGCCCCTACTATTCTAAAGGGCGTACTTGAGCTTCTAATTCTATCTCTATCTTTGTGATATATAGATACATATATACATACATATGTATATGTATACATACATACATATACATTGTTGGTATTTTAGTATGGTTTTGTCATTGATGTCAACACCTACTAACACTTATCAACTCTGGCACTTTGGAGAATCAACAACATTCACCGGAAAACAAATGACTTATGCACATTCACCTGTATCTGGTACACTAGCAGGATATAATGATCACCGGCACTTGGAAGGGTATGGAAAACACTTGGTTATGTCGAAGACATTATATGGACACCTTGTCTTGGAGATTAGCAAATCATGGGATTATCAGACAGATCAACTGCTAAAGCTATTTGGGATCATTTGGAAACACTGAATGAAGGAGATTCCATAGTCAAAATTGCAAATCTTGAAAGCTTCTAGGTCAGGTATGAAAATCTGAAAATGGAAGAAGATGAAAGGATTTCTACTTTTATGGAAAGAGTAAATGAAATTGTTTTGGGTATTAAATGTTGTGGAGGAACCTTAAGTTAAGATGAAAATGTTTTAAAAGTTTTAAGAGGATTTCCATCGGCATACAAAATGAAGGTCGCTGCTATAAAGGAGTTAAGAACAATGCCTAATACATCAGTAACTAGAGATACATTGGTTGGAAAAATTTCAGCCTTTGAAATTGAGGAATTTGGTACTGTTGCTACTATAAAGACAAATTTAGTCTTTAAAGCATCAACATCATCTGCATCATCATTTGACAAATCTGATTGGAAAGCCTTTTATGCAAGAGAACTTGAAGAAAGCAGGAAAGAAAATGAAGAACTTGAAGAACTTGAAGCACCATTTGCAAGGAAAATGCCTAAAGGTCTAGTTGGAAGTAAGTATGAAGGCAAAGCACCCTTTAAATGTTTTAACTATAATAAGATTGGTCATATGGCTTCAAGATGCCCTGATAGACATGCTAGACTAAGAGAAGAAGCTAGAAGAACATACAAGCTTAACCCTGAATATCAGAGATACAGATTTAAGAAGAATAAAGACAAATCTTGTTATCTTGGTGATGAAGGAGTGACTGATGATTCTGATGTGGATCCGACAGATAATGGATGGGTTTTTGTTGCTATAACAGAAGATCAACCAACACCTATAGTCCAATCGGTAGAGCAGGCCTTGGCAGCTAAAATTGAAGTAAAGGATGAATGGATCATTGATTCAGGATGCTCACATCATATGATAGGAGATAAAGGTAAATTCTTGAACTTTCAAGAATATAATGGAGGTCTAGTGAGATTTGGAGATGATAAAGCTTGTCTGATCAAAGGTAAAGGTACAATATCTCTTGATGGTAAGCATAATACTGACAATGTTTACTATGTTGAAGGTTTAAAGCATAATCTTTTGAGTGTTGGTCAATTAGTTGAGAAAGGATTTCAGTTACAATTCAAAAATGGAAAATGCAAAATCATGAATAGAACTGGTTTAGAAATTGCAACCGGTAATCAAACTAGAGGTAATATCTTTCATTTGAATAATAGTGAAAAGACATGCTTGATTGCACATATTGATGAAAGTTGGCTATGGCATAAGAGACTCTGTCATGTAAACTTTGACTGCATGGTAAAAATCAGTACTACTAAGGCAGTTAGAGATTTACCTAAAATTGTCAAACCTCACAATACAGTATGTAAGGAATGTCAATTTGGAAAACAAGTTAGTCCAGAAAAATCCAATAATGCTCTTGACTTAATTCATATTGACTTATGTGGTCCAGCTAGAACCAAAAGCTTGCAAGGTGATAGATATTTCATGCTAATCATTGTTGACTATTCTAGGATGTGTTGGGTTACTTTTCTAAGAGAAAAATCAGAAGCACTTGGGAAGTTCAAACTGTTCAAAGTAATGGTAGAAAATGAAACCGGTAAGAAAATCAAATGTCTAAGATCAGATCAAGGAGGAGAATTTACATATAAGGAATTTAATGCATTTTGTGAAGTGAATGGAATCAGAAGACAACTATCAGCACCTCGGACACCACAACAAAATGGAGTTGTTGAAAGGAAAAATAGAACCATCTTGGATGCAACTAGAAGTATGTTATCAGAAGCAAATCTACCACATGTATATTGGAGAGAAGCAGTAAGTACAATGGTCTATACATTCAACAAAGTTCACATCAAAGGTGAAACTGGTAAGACCCCTCATGAACTATGGTTTGGTATTACTCCTACTCTTAAATATTTCAAAATATTTGGAAGTAAATGCTATATTAGAAGAGATGAGTATATTGGGAAATTTGATCCTAGAAGTGATGAAGGAATATTTATTGGTTATTCATCTAAAAGTAAAACATATAGATGTTTTAACAAAAGATTGCAGAAAATTGTTGAGAGTACAAATGTGAAGATTGATGAACAATTCAGAGGAACTTCAAGGTATATAGATTCTGAACCAGCAACAGAAATTCTAACAAATGAACCTACACTGAACCCATCGATACAGAATGAAGATCCAGTTACACCGGTATCATCTGAAAATTCCACTATGACTGAGGAACAACAACAAACAAAGACACCCCGATATGTAAGACTGAATCATTTTGAAGATCATATAATTGGAAACAAGTATAAAGGAGTTATGACAAGAGGAAGATTGGCAAATGAAGAGGTATGTCTTATTTCTCAAATTGAACCATCATTAGTTAATGAGGCATGTGAAGATAAACACTAGATTAAAGCTATGGAAGAAGAATTAGAACAAATTGAGAAGAATAACACTTGGACATTAGTTCCTCGGCCTAAAGATAAAAATGTAATTGGAACCAAATGGGTATTCAGAAACAAACTTAATGAAGATGGTAAGGTTATCAAAAATAAAGCAAGACTAGTGTGTAAAGGATATTCTCAGAAAGAAGGAATTGATTACAATGAGACCTTTGCACCGGTAGCCAGAATTGAGGCAGTCAGATTATTTTTGGCTTTTGCAGCACACAAGAACTACAAAGTATATCAAATGGATATTAAATGTGCTTTTCTGAATGGAGATCTTGAAGAAGAAGTTTACATTGAACAACTTGATGGATTCCCTTTGATAGATAACAAAGATATGGTTTGCAGGTTAAGGAAAGCTTTGTATGGATTGAAACAAGCTCCAAGAGCTTGGTATGCAAGATTGGATAAGTATCTTTTGAAGATTGGTTTTTCTAAAGGTAATGCTGACAACAACTTATATTATAAAGTGACTAATGATGACATCTTGGTTATAGAAGTTTTTGTTGATGACATAATCTTTGGAGGAGAAGATGGACTATGTAAGGAATTTTCTATTGAAATGCAACAAGAATTTGAAATGTCTATGATTGGAGAAATAAAATTCTTTTTAGGATTGCAGATTACACAGACTGACAAAGGTATATTCTTGAGTCAATCCAAGTACTTAAAGGAGTTACTAAAGAAATTTTGGATGGAGAACTCTAAACTGGTAAGCACACCTATGACTACAAGTGACAAAGTATCACTAAGGGATGAATCTACACCTGTTAATCCAACTAGGTACAAGTCTATGATATGAGGTTTACTGTATTTGACACAAACCAGACCTGATATCATGAATGTAGTATGTATTGTTTCAAGATTTTAGAGTAATCCTAGAGAAATCATGAATCAACAATAAAAAGGATTTTCCGGTACTTACAAGGCACAACAAATCTTGGATTATGGTATCTTAGAAATGAAAACTTTGAATTATGTGCATATGCAGATGCAAATTGGGTAGGAGATGTGGATGATAGAAAAAGAACCATCGGCGGAGCATTTTTTCTTGGAAATAGACTAGTTTCTTGGTTGAGTAAGAAACAAAGTTGTACATCCTTATCAACAGCAGAATCAGAATATGTTGTAGTAGCAACTAATTGGACACAGGTGCTATGGCTTAAACAAATGTTGAAAGACATAAAGGTAAAATGCAAGGAACCTATTACTATCTATTGTGACAACACTACAACAATTGATATATCTAAGAATCCGGTACTGCATTCTAAAACCAAACATGTTTCTATCAAACTGAATTTTCTAAGGGAGAATGTTAAAGCAAAAGAAATTAAACTGGCTTATGTAAATACTAAAGAGCAGATTACAGATATTTTCACTAAACCTCTACCTAAGGAGACCTTTGAATATCTTAGAGACCAGCTTGGGGTCATTCCCCCACCGATAGATACTTAGAAAGTTGATGTTTGTCATCAACCGATAGAATTAACAGAGAAATCTCTTTACTCTGGCTTTGATGAGGAAGCTACTTCCTAGGGGGAGTAGTTGGTATACTAAATTGGTTGGTATTTTATATATGAACTTGTTTTTTTTAGTGACTTTGCAATTGATTTCAAAGGGGGGGAGATTGGTATGGAAAAACACAAGGAAACACATGTTACTCTTAGGGGGAGAGATTGTTACTTTGGGAGAGCTTACTTATATTTTGATAATTATTGGTATTTTGGTATTTGGCATTTCTGTTTTGGCGCTTTGATGGTTTTTCCATCTTGTGTTGCCATCAATGCCAAAGGGGGAGATTGTTGGTATTTTGGTATGGTTTTTTCATTGATGTCAACACCTACTAACACTTATCAACTCTGGCACCTTGGAGAATCAACAACATTCACCAGCAAGCAAATGACTTATGCATATTCACTGGTACCTGGTACACCGACAGGATATAATGATCACCGACACTTGGAAGGGCATGGAAAACACTTGGTTATGTCGAAGACATCGTATGGACACCTTGTCTTGGAGATTTGTTTATTGGTATGTTTGTATTTGCATATTTGTTGTTACCGGCAAATAGGTCTAGGTTATACATCGACAAGATTATCTTTTCCAGATTAGCATGGCACGGTATGGAGATGATTTATTATTGTTGTAAATGCATTAAGCCGACATATTGAATCGGTTATTGCATCAGACATTTTTATTTGTAAATTGATTTTATTGTAATATCTCTTAGAGCGGACCTACTTAAATTGGTCCTAGGTTATGATATAAATGTAAGATCTTATTTGTAAGATCAGTTGTGGAATGCGAAGAAGAATTGTGAAAAGGTATATGTGAGATTAAGCAAAGCTATACACGCAGACATCATTTGAAGGCGAAGCAAGGTTTTTGTGAAAGCATACTAGAACTAAACTGGTACTGAATCCATCATATGAAGATGCTATTTTGAGAAGTACATCCTTATTGGATTTAACCATCCAATTGTATTCAGTGTGACTTGTATTTTGTGTTTGAGCAGTGAGCTCTAGGTGCTTGTATTTTCTGCATGTGCAGACCCCATTTGTATACACTTACTATCTGTAGTAGTATCATCTGATTGTGGGTAAGGTTTCCCACCGTGGTTTTTCCCCTTATAGGGTTTCCACGTACAAATATTGGTGTTATGTGTTGTGGATGACTTTGTCTTTTTGTTTGATGCATTAATCTTTACGGGTATTGCAATTATCTGATAAAACTATTCACCGGTATAAAAGACTGGTTCACCAGTATTAAGCAGTAAGTTGGTTAAGTTGTTTTGTTTTGAATTTATTTGACAACTGATTCACCCCCCCCTCTCAGTTGTCTTCGAGACCTAACATACATATGTATGTACATATATACATCTATATGTATACACACACACATATATTTATATGTATACACACACACACACACACATATAGATGTACACACACACACACACATATATATATATGTATATATACATATACATGTGTATACATATATATATATATACATATACATATATATACATACATCTATATGTATATATATGTATATACATGTATATATATATGTATGTATATATGTATGTATATATGTATATATGTATATATATGCATACACATGTATATATATACATATACATATGTATATACATATACATATGCATATATATATATATGCACATATATATATACATATGTATATGCATATATATATATATATACACACACACATATATATACATACACACACACACACACACACACACACACACACACACACACACACACACACACACACACATATATATATATATATATATTTGTTGTAATGCCCCACCAGAAACCTTAAAGGAAAACAATACAACTAGGCAACTAAAAGGGTGTAATACTTTTTTTTCTAAAGATTAAGTGCATAATCATATCAATAGCACATTTAACAACACAACGAAAGACTAACACATGATTTCCTAAGGGTTACCAACGAAGATTAATTCGTAGATTATATTAACACTACGGTTAATCCAGTGGTTCAGCTAATTAGGAAAATTAAATGCCTAAGATAAAATCTACACATACATCTAAATTCCATAATGAAAGAATCAAAGTACTCCAATGCATTCATTTCCCATAGATCATATATACAAAAGTTTAAAGAAACTGAATTAACATTCATTCCAATGACTCCCTTTTACAACATCCATAAATACATGGTTACCAAAAATGCCACGGATTACAAAGTTACAATATCAAGGTTCCGTAAAAGTTTGATACAATGACCACAAGGTCTCAACTGAACAATGATCATGAACATGAGCTGGTACATGAACCACAAACCAAGAACACCAGTGAAGCCCTTCCTTGCCTGAAGATACATTCCAGAACATCCGATGGGAAGTGGCACTACCACTTGACCATGTGATCCTGAAATGGAACCACCCCACCGTGCTAGGAGATAGTAGAAAACCCTCAAGCAAGCAAAGTAAAACAGGTACGAAAGACTACAAGACTCTGCAAAAATCCATGTGACTCAACTCACAAACACTAGTGACTCTAAGAAGAGAGTGTCATCACATAGCTTAAGATGGATACCATGGTATAGCCTCCATAGGTCTCGGCCCCCATCCTGGGTTATCCTGGTAACCTCTCCCGAACCTCCGGTTCCAACTAAGTCTCATGTGAACCCTACCAATCCTTTCATGAAGACAAGGTGGTAAGTTTGCCATTCCAAGCCTTCTTGTAATATCATGAGCCCTGTACTAGCACTCACCTATGCACAAGGCACATTATCTTAATTAATATTTATCCCACCCATCTCAAATCAATTATTAGGTTATCACTTTTTAACTGACTTTCGATGAGTTATCCTGTCATCCACTTCAGGCATGGCCCCCGCTCGAAAGCCACTCTCTCATAGGACACTATAGGAAAGGTCTCTCTATGAGAAATCTATGGCGAAACAGACAGCCATACCTACTCCTGACAAACCACAGGTGAAGGATACACAATCACTAACCCAAGATTGACCATTTGGACAAAACACACAATGACTCACATCAATAAGGTTATACAACAACACTTGACCAAGGAGATATAATAACATAGGAAACAATGACAACTCAACCAGAATTGCAACGGAATTCAAACTTGACTGCAAACACCATTTACACAAGATCCTAATAAAATTACAATGCAATGCATAAGAAGGTGTTATACATGCATGAATTTTCTTTCATATATAAACAAAAAGGTATGCAGACACGTTCTTTAATGGGAATAAAAACTATTCATTTAGACAAATTGCATTACTTTAGTCATTAATTAACATCTATATCTCTATGATTTTCTTTCATCTATTTTAAACGATTTATAATGCATTTTCAATAAATAACGACATATGCAACACATATAAATAATCGTAGTCTATTTCTAAAACTTCTAATTTCATACTTTCTT